>NW_008824031.1:3506209-3511601 GCF_000699105.1 Pygoscelis adeliae
GGGCAGGGAAAGAAGAAAACTAAGCACCAAAACAAGTTATTAGGGGGGCTGTGGAATTCTTGTTATTGCAACTTTAAGAGTTGGTCACAAAGATGTAGGTATACTTCACACTGCTTCAGAGCAAGTGCATCTTCAAAGGTCTTTACAAATCTCAGCATTTTTATAGCTCATATATGCTATTAAAACGTACATCTTTTTCAGAGGCCTGCACAGCTTAGTGATCTCTAAATATACAGTAATATAAACTCACCTTCCCACCACATCTTGAGAAAATTTGCTGGTTTTCTCCACAGATTCCAGCTTCCAGTACAGAATTGTCTCGCACTACTCTTCCCAGAGCAATATATTAAGCACAGTGACAAATGCCACCCATTATCATTCTGTCGTTGAGACAAGATCCTAGATGAACAGCCTACAGAATGAAAGTCACCACACCAAGGATAACAGTTCTCAAGTGGACAAAGACTCCAGTATCAAGACAGACATAAAAAAAAGGTAATTTAGAGAACTGCAAAGGAAGGAATCCTACATGTCATCAGTATTTTTACTGATAACCAGGAACTGCCAGTATGCTAACTCTTAATAAAAGAAGTTGAGATATGAGATTACTTTCATCTTAGTACAAATATAATTATTTCTAACTTTACAGGGAGCATGGGGCTTAGAGATAGTCAGCAGATTCTGCCCTCCACGCCTCTGCCAACCTGAGCTTACCACCTACATATGTTTCTACTCCAATATCATTACAACATACCATAATATTCTATAGTTATTGACAGACTGCTGCTTTAGGTAGCTGCAGAAAAAAGTAGAACTGAAGACAAAGCCTCTTTTCATGAGAAAGAGGTTCCAAAAAAATGAAACAACCAATGTTAGGGAAGTCTGCCACACGTTAAGACAGACAGTGGGTAGTCAGAATTTAAATACAATGCAAAAAGCTTAACATGATGTAATAAACTAAACCACACATCCAAATTTTGTAACTTCCCAATATGTTACATAAAAACTAAGACTGTGTACCTTGTGATACTATTACTAAATGTACCTGCATATGACTGTATTTCAGTGACAGCTGCAGACTAACTTGCCAAGAAACCTTTACAAAATACAGAGAATACATTCATTATCATACACACAATTTTTTAAAGGAAAATGCACTAGCTTCCTAGTAGAAAGGGAAACAAATTTGATAGCTAATGTCAGCAACAATCTAGAAAGCCTTGTTTTGTCAGTCATTCCTAAGGCAAGGAAGATGAGATAGTGCTCTCCTTTTCAAGACTAATGAATCAACTAATAAATCATTTTGCAAAGCTAGCCACAAACCAAATTAAAGTACCCCAAGACTGTCTCATAAGCAAGAATCAAGTAACAGCCCTCACTCCTGATTTGGGGCTGCAGGAAAAGGCAACCCATCCAAAGCATTAATGCATCACAGTTTGAGCAATAACTTTTGAATTATTACCTTATAACCCTACTCCATGAAGCAGCAAACCCCTAAAATAATAGAAAAGGCTTCCTGTAACACCTATAACTCGCTTAATCAAAATTAAGTCAACAATCCCCCAAGGACAGATCATTCTGAATCTGACTTAAGGCTGAAGTTTTATTCAGGTGAGATCTCGTAAGGCAGCGGATCCAATCTGACAGCCCAGGCCATTGAAGGGGGTAGCTTTGCTCCTTCCCCACCCCCCAAGCCTTTCTTCGCTCTCACTGTGCCTGCTAATACCTGACCCCAAGATGAGACAGTTCAACTCAACTCACCAAATCAAGAGAAAATCTGCCCAGAAAAAAAAGCAAGTATTTTGCTGCTGGTTTAGCAAGCTGAACTAGCTCAACCAGAAGTTGAGCCCTGCCAAAGACAGCAAGGAGATAGGAGCGCACTGCCAAGAGGACACTATACTGTTAGACCGTCATTTTCAGCTGTCACTAGATCAGTTGAGTTCATGAAAATTTACCCCTTCTGTTTAACAAGAGATCACTGTACACATCTAACCTTAAAGCCAAAGTTATGGAGGTCTGAAAGGGAAAACCCATTGACACTCAGTACAGTTGAGTATAATTATATACTTACACAAGTAAAGCAACCACATCTCATTCCATCACAGTTTAACTTCTCCTTACTAAACTATAGGTTAATTTCTTTTTTTCAGTGGATCCAAGTCAGAAAGCAGCAGTTTTCTGGAAGCCTGCATTGCCTTATTAACACAAAGTGAGCTGCATAAGTTTATTATAAAAACAACAATGCACTGGCTCATAATTGATGTGCTTTCTATGACATGGAAAACATGGAAACATGGTAACATGTTTCACAGTAGTGGTAAAGTTTAGTGGTAACACGGAAACACGAAACAGTAAAAACTCAGCTTCCTTTTTAAAGAGGCAAAGAACCAAGTTGAGAGAAAATACCTTTTTCCTTCAAAAAGTCTCTAAAGACAGCTTGAAACGCTGCCCAAAACTCCCTCTTGTCTCTCTACCAAACTATTATAATTGTCTATTAGTACCCCAATCTTCACGCCACTGTCCTGGACACTAGGCATAACTTTTCATCCACGTTTCTTGGAAGAAGGATCAAGGTTAAAGAAACATCCCTGGAAACATTTTTTCTTTATATAGGTTAAATATCTTAAACAGAACACATACATTAGCAGTCTATTTAAAAAGATGACTTACAAACTAGATGTAGCAGATGCAATGTACTTAGGATTTAAGGGAAACTAAAAGAAGAAAGCTTAGCATCATTGATTTCAAGAAATATCCTTTCAAGGGGTATCTTTGACTCAATATTACATTATTTATTCTTAAGTGTCATTCATGGCTCAAGTGTGACTCTTACTTGATGTGTACTGATCTGTAATGGATTACCGATGTAAGAATTATCTCAGTATCTAACAGACACTGTTACTTAAAATAAAATCCTGGTGGTTCTTTCACTCATTTTAGTAAAAATACAGCATTTTCTTAGCAAGAAAAGAAGCAGACCTTAAGATAAAAAAAAAGACAAAATCATAGCTACCTGATATATAGACACAGCACAGCTTCACTGAATTCAACTCATACTCTAATATTCCAGTATGACTTAGACAAAATGAAAATTATAGTCTTAAAGTAATTAGGGAAATTTTTTTTAAAGGGATACTTAGATAACTATGAACTAACAGATAAAATTGAAGTTATTAGCATCTGTATTATGCAGAGGATCACAAATAGGTTGGTCTTCAACAGACAAAGTCCCTCTCCCCCTCCTGCCCCCAAGAACAGGAAGGCGTCCAGAGTTTGACAGTTTGTCCAGTTTAAGGCAGAATTACATACTGTCAATGTAGGTAACAATAGCTCTCTCCCTTTTACAATAGCCACAAGATATAACTTTTGATTCTGAAAAGCTCAAATAATCAGTTGAAAGACTGCCAGCCTATTCTTATGTCAACTTTGTACATAGACAAAACAATGATTTCCAATTTAAGAGTTTCAAAATAAATTCCAAAGAAGCAAGTATTACAAGTTTAAGAAAGACCATCTTCCCATTCTCATTTAAAACATTTTCCTTAAGTGTGTTTCAATCTATTTCAGCTCTTTCTCTAGGTTCACTTTACTAAAGTTAATGTATTATATAGAATATACAGTGTATTTTAAATTGTTAACACTGTAAAAGGTCATTGAAATGAATTCTGCTCCAACAATGTGTATGTTTTACACTACTCAAAGAAAAAAAAGTATTTAACACCATAACAGGTATGCCTCAAAGCTTACTAGTTAACAATCTGACAAACTAAAATTTTCTCAGTTACTGTGTATGACACCAGCAGCTTTTAGCATCTAAAAAAAAAAAAAAATTAAAATACTCAGCTCAAAGCGAATTTTGTAATTTGAAGAAGTTATTCAGTTCGCTATTTTCAATGAATTTGCAGGCTTTAGATTTTCATTTTTCAGAAGTGTGGCAAGAGATGACTAAGACAACTTGCAAGAATCACGTGTACCATTACTAAACTACATAAAGGCCTGCTTTGTAGTCTAAGTGAGAGAACTCTGCAGTTACTTTGTATGGAAAAAACGAACATCAGATATCAGAATCCAAACATAGTAATCATTCAGGATACAGATTTTCAGAGTCATTGCCACCCACAATACCTTGTAAATAGTAAAGATAGCAACTGCTTATAAATAGCAAATACTGTCTGATATACTCATCGCATGCTTAAAGAAACTATTGTCCAAGCATTATTTAAAACATAACCAGATTATTAAAATTCATTAAAGGGTGAACCTAAAATCCATATGCACACTTTTCCATATAATTATACAGGACATATCAGATCTGTTAAGTCACAGTCAACAGATAACCACGTAGGCTTTATTCTCCAGTTGGTGCTTACATTGTATACAGAGGAGGAGTGATATGGGCACTAGCTTAGGACATAGTAGATTCAGGTATAATTCCTTGCTCATCTACAAGCTTCCTGCACAGCCTTGCATACGTCACTAGTTCTCTGTGCCTTCATCCCATGTTGAATACTGGGCTGAAAGCAGGAAGATTTCAAGGTACTCACATTATGGCAGCTGAGTCCCCAGTATGCAAGATAATGAACACCCACTTTTTGAAACATAAAACAGAAAGGTGACAATCGTTATATCTGTGTTTACATATATTAGGAGTGACACATGTTCACTCAACATGACAAATTCTGAATCCTCTAAATCCCATAAAATCAAGGACCTTCAGAAACAACAAGCAGAAAGGGTTTGTTCATAAATATGGTGACCTGAGAGATCAAATGCATGCACTGTTAGTCCTACATCAAATAATGACAGGTAAGGAGTCTCTCTCAAGTGCATCAATGGTTCTTTCCTGCAAAGGCAACTTTCTCTGTGTTAATTATCTGACATTTAAAACTCAGCTCAGTGTACTGCTCCCATTTAGAAGCAATTCTAAAATCAGTCCACACTTCAAAGTCACGATAAAGGCCTAAAACTACAGCGAATACTGTAGCCATTCAGTCAAAGCTAGAAAGATCCTGGAAGCAGGGTTCTGACACCACCATAATCATGCCAGGCATTAGTGTCCAGCAAACTCAGGCCTGAAGCAGCAGGTGAAGGAGGCCCAGCGTTGTCTTGCCAATGAAAAGCCAACCCTCATTCCTGCATGCCAAGGAGAGCCCAAGCAATCGCATCCCTCCAGAGGGTCCGCACATACACATCTACCGTTGGTGGCACCGTATTTGATGTAGCCCGCTAGTACTGAGCCAGCACCGGCCCCCTCACACAGCCCTCCAGCCCAGGCCTACGCTCCCCCCCACCCAACCGCTACCCCACAGGCCAGTTAATCGAGAGAGCGACTGAAGTCCCAGCCCCAATCGAGAAGCTGCCAGCCCCAAGGCCGCCGCGGGCGGGCCGAAGG
>NW_008824031.1:3512488-3526469 GCF_000699105.1 Pygoscelis adeliae
GTATGTGGGCGCCTGCCCCTGGCAGCGCGTGGGGTGAGATGGCAACTGCCACCGCCTGCGGTGCCGAATTGGAGTCGGGGAGGTGTCGGTGTGCGCTGCGGCAGCGCCGTTTTGCAGGGGTGATGGCTCCCGGGTGAGAGCCTCCACCACGGGGCAGCCAAAATGGGGTGCCACCACCCTGGCTACGTTCATAGGCTCGTTTGCCTTGGCCCTGGCCAGCTTTGTCCACAGCTCACTGCCAGCGCCTGAAAGCCTAGGTTGCTAAACCCTGCTGGGAGAGTCCCATGGGTAAGTCAGTTAAGAGACAGCAAATACAAGCGTGCGGCTCTACTTCGACGCTTCACATCAAGGCCACACTGCCCCTGAAGGAGACGGTGCGACCATGCTTCCAGCTCTGCACCAGCCTCTGAACTGCCAGCTGCATGCAGAGCCAGGCTGGGGAGCTGACCTGAAACGTTAACCTGAAAAACTGGTTGTCGGATAACTCACTTCATTGTTCTGATCATCATGCAACTGTACAACCACCTGTGTTGCACAGTGAACCAGATCAATGTCAGAAGGAAGTAGCGTAGAGTTGGAAAGGATTGTTTTCACTGGGCAGGGTCTTCTGGCAGCAGTTTCAGCTTGAAGAGTTTGAAACTACAGCCTCGTGATTGACTCAAGCTAATCTAAGCCTGATCTCCAACTGTAAAAAAGGGCTTTGACCTCGCCTCTATCTTCAAGTATATATTTCCATTACCTCCCTTACATCAGTTCTAGTAATGCAACCAGAGGGTGAGTCAGATCCACTTGAAAACTAACACACACAAAGAAATGACAGGTTCTCAGATAAGCAAACTGTTGATCAGCAACCAGGCTGATCCAACTCATCACAGAATTGCTAGAGCCAAAATAAGGAAGGAGTTGGGAATGTGCAACTAGGGGAAGATTAGTAACACAGAGTTAGATCATCTTATATTAACAATAAAAAACACGCTTTCAAGGTATAGTTTCATGTTGCAGCTGTGTTGCTCTAACATGGCTGCTACCAAAGGGGTTGTCCTGCTCTCTTCTTTCTCGACTGTGACTGCTGCTGCTATTTCCTTCCCAAGAAGCAGTGCTCATCTGACCTCATGATGAGCCACTTCTGAAAGATGAATGGATAGAGAATTAAACTCCCTGCAAATGTGAAATGAACAGGGTTAAATGAAAAACACTATGTAAGGGAGGGGACAGGAAAGCACAGCAGAGCTGGAGGGAAGCAGGATCTCCCTTTCTTTCCACTAGATCAGCTCAACCGCAGAAGTCCACTCAGACTCCAGGGGGTTAAAGGGATTTAGTTTCAAATCAATTTAGTTCAAAGCAATTTAGTTTGCACCTAAATATTATCTTGCTGGTCACCATCAAAATATTAGTATAAGGTAGCTGAGAGACATGAAACTGCCAAAAGATCTCCAGGTTAATTCATGCAGAATAGAGTATGTATCTGAGTGAATATCTGGACAAGTACAGGTAATCAAACTTCCAAAAGGCCAGATACTGAAGCCTTGCTTGAAATTCTTAAGATAAAGCCAATCAATAATGACCAATAGATCTTGTCAGCTTATGAGCCAGCCCTGCCAGATGGTATTGATGACCTCCTAAAAGCACATAAAGTAGGTGAGCAGACCTGCAATTATTTTAAGAATCATCTCAAGAGTGGTTCTTTCATGCAGAAATTTCATGAACGGACTTCCAGAGAGACGGTCAGAATGTTTTCAGTCACCAAAGGAAGAGCAGGAAGTGCAAGGATCTCTAAATAATAATAATATTGAAAACAGACAAGGATTTAACAAAAATCAAAAAAAGTGTTGCTGCAAGCAGGCATATTCAGTACGTCTTATTCATTACACGCTGACAACATTGGATAGATCATTTTGAAGAACAAAGCAAGGCAACTTTGGTAGAGGGACCGTGTGGAATGCAAATCGTACTGAAACCACAGCAGGCCATCTGTCACTGATGGAATGAGTATGATCCAAAGAATAAACAAAGTTAACGAGTACCTGGTTATCAGCAGTACATGATGGTGCAGAAAGTCAAAGAATTGATGTAGTGTTTAACATTTACCAAGAAACATCAATAAAAGCTGCTGAGAGATTCCACAGAGAATCCAAGACAAATACTCATTTGAAAAACACAGCTGCAAGTCACAAGAGCACTATTGTACAGCTCCATCAACAATACTCATCAAATACTTGGTTAAAGAATGGGAGAAAAGACATTACAGAGATAAGCCTTATGAAAAAATTCTCTGTAGCACTTGTAAATTCTTCTGTTTCAAGCTATCCAAAGATGATAGTTCTGAGCTGATCCCATGAGGATGCCCCTAGGTGTGTTGTTTTGTATGCACTGCACAACCAATAAATAGCAGTCAGTCAGGATCACTGCTGTATCGTGCCTTTACTTCTCGCAAATGTTTTCGCAAATTGGAAAACAGACATGAGCAAAATTCACTAACGATAATCAAACAGTATGGTCCTTTGAGATTGATTTATGCAGAGCATAAATTGGTCCTGCAGCTGTTCAGGATGTAGTATTAATAGTGCTTTTGCTGGCCGTGAGGAAACTGCAGCCTTAAAACTTACGCAATACAAGTACAGTTATCAACAAAACTTTTCTATGCTTAAATTTGAATGCCATCTGTTACCTCCCTAAAAGTGCAACAACTGATATTAGCGATGCTTTTACCAGCTCTTCTGAGCCAAAAAAAAAAAAAGAGGCCAGTGACTACACTCATATTCCATCATGCAAACAGTATCTATTCTAGTGCGCACTGCCTGCAGATTATGATGCAGGAATCAGGAGACCTCCTCTGCAGTGTCTGTCAACTACAGTAGGTCTGTCAAGTCTTGCTTAGACTTCCGATGCCAAAACCAATTTAGGCATTTAGTGTGTGACTGGCTTAAGAGTCAAAAGAGTCAAAAGCTCTGCAATGTGTCAAATTTTAACAAATTATGAATGTGTGTGAATTGCTAACAGACAGAGGCATTCAGAGATACGTAAGCGACACATCTGAACTATCCAAAAGATTGATGCTGGTGAGGAGAATGGCATGCAAGTTCCATTTAATATGGGGAGAAGAAAAAGAATTACAGTGTTGGAAATATGTTTCCAATTACTTACATGGACTTTAAAGTATGTCTGACTTGCTTTCATCATGAGAAAATACTGTTTATGGCATAGTTTCATAGCTCCTTATTTGCATTAAGAATCTCTTCTTAACCACTACATACATTTAACACTAAATACAAGAGATAATGCATTATGATATGTATTACAAAGTGAAAGGGTGTTATTAATTAAGTTTCTGCTATGCTAGAATGCATTGCATGTTGTTTGTACTCTCATACCTCTTCAAGGGCATGTAAAACATTTTGTTTTCATAGTTGGGGGGGTTTATTACTTAAAAGGATATTTTTAAAAACAAACATTTGGATTGAAGAAGACAAGGTAAAAGAAATCTGCTTTGCAGTTGGGATTGGATGATCGTGAACTCTGTTGTGTCTTTGGAAGACTTCATTTTGCTTTTTGCAATCTTCTCTCTGTAAGTTGTCTCTTGAACAGACTACCTTACCTCCATAGTGAAGAGTGCTGTTCTTGTCAACAACAGTTCTTATCTTGAAGCTGTAGCTGTCGTGGAAATTATGTTCTCTGAAGATAAGACTGAGATAATGAATTTAATTTAAATTCTATGGAAGCCAGAGAGATTCGTTTGATATGCCTACAAATTGCTTGTGTTCCTAAGATGTGCTACAGCACTATGTACTTCTCAAAACTCCCTAAATATGGGAGACATCTTATCCATACATACAGTATTGCTGTAATCCAGCTGAGGAATGACAAACCTGTGAATAAGTAAGGTCTGATTGTTGGCCAGCAGCAACGGCTGAGTTTCTTACAAAACTGGAATTTTTAGACAGTGATGCTTATCAGTGCTGCAGTGTGAGAATGTAGCACCATCGAGAAGGCCAAGAACACTCCTAAACTGAAGTCTGCAATAGACTCTTGTGTGTTTGTAACTTAAGCAACAAAAGATTCAGTATGTAAATGCTTCCAAATTATTTTCTCTTCCATCAGAATCCGCTATTTCATTCAGCTGGTTTTCACTGGGAAGCTTGTGTTATTGTGTTATGATAATACATGGTTATTGATAGGTGTTGCAGGTCAGCCAAGCATCCTGTAGTTGGTGTGAGTTAGTTAACAGTCATCCATGCAAGAAAAGTGGCTGCCATTGTGTGATTTAAGACTCCCTAGGCAGAACAGGAAATAAGGAAAGCTGAGAAAGGTGTCCTTGGAAAAAACAGACCTTAACAGCCAAGGAAAGGGAAGCGTTACCAGCCTAAAACAAAGAAGTAAGTTCTAAGAGGTGACCAGAATCAAGAGCCTCTGAACGTTTTGCACTTAAGAGAAGTATGTGCATGGATGTCTCAGATTTATCCTAGGTTTCTCAGTCTCCCCAAGGTCATCTGCCTAACTGATGGTGAGATCCTTCTCTGTTGCTTTGGTGTATTTCTCAAAGAGGGACTGAAAACTTGTTAGCACATTGTACATTCCCTTTCTCACATGAGGCAATATTATCTCAAACATGTTGCAGAGAGCTTTAGAAGAAGAATGGATATCTGCTTTCTGTCCAGTCATAGGAGGAGATTCTCCATCAGTGTCATAAGTGTAACTTCAGTTCCATGGCCTGAATGACTGTCTCCAAGTTGTTTTAGATGAAACATTGAAGGTTTAGATAGATGATCTTCTAATGGGACTTTTTATGAGTTTTTCTATGACCTCACTGAAGCACAGGACCTTTGGATACTGCACAGCACAGGCTGTTTGTTCAGTGCTAGTTGAATCATTGCACATTTAAAGAAAGGAGAGCTTATTTCTCTGAATTATGTGCTGGCCTCATTCTGGTCATTATTATGGTCATGCTCATGACTTTTGTTTGCAAGTCAAGAAGGGCAGCAGTTAAATTCACAAGTCTTTGCCATCCATCTGGTGTCCAGAACTTACTCATATCTAGGAACTGGAAGATTGGTGAGTGGAACTGTGGAAATGTTTAGACAAAACTTCCCAATACAATTTTTCCATCAAAGTGGGATAATTTTTTTTATGATAGGGATTTTGTCATCTACAAGACAAAGAGAGGTTGGCTGAGGAGAATGGGGATTTATTGCTATGACGCATGTATTCTTATGTTATTATCATATGTACCTTATAATTTCATCACATAAAAATTTTAATTCATCATAAAAACTTATCAGCACTCCGGCTTTCAGCAATCTAAGTGCCTGTCTAACTGGAAGTCTGACTTCCTCCATGCCTAATGAGACTTGTTCAGTTTCTCTCTACTCTCTTTCTCTTGCTGCACATATAAAGCAAGTGATGGGATTACTAAAGAAAAGTGTGGTTTGAAGATTACCTCTGTAGAGTAGGCTCTTGGGTCCCTGCTTTTCTGGTTTACCTGAAACTATCATCCTTATCCAGCTCATACAATATTATGTTCTTATGTAACATATACTTATCAGTAATCATTTAATCAAGTATGCACATTAGTGTGACAGTCTTTTTCCTCCATCTTTCTATGACCAAGTGCTGGATATAACATGATTTATATAATTTCCCACTAGCTGTTCAGTCGGTTGAGTTAAATGCCATCTGATGTCTATTTGTTCACTTGTTTGTTATTTTTATTTTCGTAAGTAGGTATAATGTGCTAAAATCAAATATAGGGTAGACACATACTAAATCTTAATGTATTTTCATCCCCTATGATAGTAATAACGATAGAATTGCTTACTAAAGACATGGTGGAATATAGAGAGCATCAGTCCGATATCTTTCACAGGCAATTACTTTCAATTTTCAAATACTAACCTCCCAATTCAGTGATTTGACACAGACGAGGACATTTGATAGATGCACTGGCACGCAGGGATTTCCTTTTTTTAAAATCAGCTAACTAAAACTTTACTGCGATGCCTAAATATGTTCAGAGTCTCTACACGAAACTAAATTTGGGAGATGGACTTGGGAGACAGGATCAGTCTCTGTATCCGTGTACCATATGAAGAGGGAAAGCTGTATACATTTATAAGCTTAAACTAATTTTTACAACTTTTATTTGTATTTTTATTTAAACATAGAAAAAAGCATAATATCTAGGAATTGAAGACAACGTATACCCTTCCATTTTTATATATGTGGTTTTATAGTTATTTAGAGATTTAAAAAAAAATTAAAATAAGCAAGCCTGATCTACCTATGGATTTCCTGAGACAGCTATTGGTTTGTGGGGTGGTGGTGAATGGTTGAATAGTTAAACATAGAATTCATAGAAAATTATTGAAACAAAGTATCTATTATAAATAATGGACTCATTGAGGGAGTTAACTTAAAAACAAACAAACAAACAAAGACTTTTAGAAGGTTAAAACTCCTATGCCATATATACATATATTAGAATCATAGAATCATAAAGGTTGGAAGAGACCTCCAAGATCATTGAGTCCAACTGTCAATATTGCTCTCTCTACCTAACTACATATATTTGTTCAGTATGACTTCTACAGAGAATATTTGTATTTGCTGTATTAGCCCCATCTGGTGAATTCTAACAGCATTGCAAACTCGACAGACTTCATGCTGAACTCTCACATCCCAGCTCTTAGATGGGTAGTAGAGCATACACAGAGACCCACGTTCCTCCCTTTTCCCACTGTAGCAATAGCACAAGCACCAAGGAGGAATCCTCATTAGTATATTATTAACACAGTTTTTAAGCTTCTCTTTTGCTTTAATGGATTAATCTTACAAGATAGAGTGCTTGTTATCTTCTTTTGCATTCAGAAACATGAACAGTCCATTAATGCACTTTATCCACCCCCCCATTCACAAACAGAGATATCTTCCATTTCTGTTCTTCAGTGCTGTTTGAGCTGAGGCCATGTGTGACAGGGCAGAATCAGCTGCTCCTGTAGAGTTCAGCTTTAAGATTCTTTCTGAAAGGGGGATGTGGTCCACTGTGTGTAACTGCAAAGGGATGTCACCCATCAATGAGTTTGTTTCAGAGCAGCTGTTAGTGGACATAGTCATGGGCAACCTGCTCTAGGTGGCCCTGCTTGAGCAGAGGGGTTGGATGAGATGACCTCCAGAGGTTCCTTCCAACCTCAAACACGCCGTGATTGCGTAAGTTTACCCTTAACATTATCATTTATATTTGTGTAATATCAATATAAGTCAACACTATTTTGAGTAGGTAGCATTTACTTATCTTCTGTAAGAATAAATGATTGTAAAAGCTCTTTCAAAGTGCAGGATCAGGATCATAGTTTCTAAACAACAAATGAGGAGGCTGCTTGCCTCCGATATATGGGTTAGCAAACCTAGTCAGCCTTTGATACATGGTATGTCAGAATAATACACTCAGCACCTGTCTTGACTTGCTCCACGCCTAAGTAGTCTTGTTTGGTTTCTTTCTACTCTCCTGCTGCATGTCTAAACCAAGTGATGGGCTGATATTTTTTAAAAAGTGTGGTTTGAAGGTTACCTACGTAGAGTAAATTCTGTAGAAAGATGAGTGATGACAGTGGTTCTTTTACTGCCAGACTTAGCTGATGAAGATTAGTTGCTCTGCTAAGGTAAGCTGAAATGTGGCTACAGTATGTTTCTTTCCATCACTTCCCTTTGGAAAATTCAAACATAATCTTGTCGTAATCTTCATAAATCATTCTAGTCAGTCTAAATTATAATTTATTCTGTTTCTTGTCTTCTTTCCTTCCCACAGCTATGACAGTAGAGAACTGAGGGCAAAATAAAACCAGCTAGTAGCAAGACACAAGGCTCTCATGGTCTTTATTCAAAACAGGTGAATAAAGGGGGCTGTTAAAGCATACCTTAAATAGGAACATTAAATAGTAGCATATCTTAAATAGGAACTCTACATCTTTAGGTGGTTTCAGACTTGGTTACCCTTACATGATCAACAGGAAGGATTTCCTCCCAGCTTCTTGTGCACCTCCAGCCTTCTCAGTCGGTAGAGCATGGGAAGCTGAACAGTCCTTGACTAGTGTGAGCACTGCTTAGCAACAACTAAAATATCAGTGTGTTATCAACATTATTCTCATCCTAAATCCAAAACACAGCACTGTACCAGCTACTAGGAAGGAAATTAACTCTATCCCAGCCAAAACCAGGACACCATATTAGTCTCATTATTATACCAACTAAACCAGTATCTCTCATTCTCCCAGAGAAGTTTCAAGCTTATTCTTAAAATTAAATAATTACCTCAGGGTGTTCCTATACAGGTAGTGTTTCAGTTAAAGGAGAGTGAGAATCTCCAGTCTTTGTTATTTTGTCATAACTGTAAAATTTAAACTCTGAGATGTCCCAGAATGTAAACGGGAAATTGATTAATGATAATAATTCAAATCTTGTGATGACTTTTCTTGCTTTGTAGTACAATGTAACATGAGTACATTAAAAAGCCTACTAAAGTCCTCTTGATTAAACAATTATTCATCCTACACTACCTTCATCTTAAGCAAGAAAATAGAAATCAGAGAGAAGTGAAAATCCAAAATATACACTGGAGTATGTATGTTACATCTGAAACAATAATTATATTTCTCTGTCCTTTGCTCTCAAGACATATATCCAAAATTATTTGTATTTTTTCACTCAATTTAAAAAGCCATATGCCACAGTCAAGTGTCCATGTGTGTATAAATATACATGCAGTAAGGTTTCAGCTCTGTTTATCCTTATTAACACTGAATCTGTGCAAACTGAAGATCAGCCCATGGCTGAAGAGGAGAAGACTCTTGCCTTCCAGGCTGAAATAGTTGCTCATCGACACTTTCTATTCCAGCAAGAAAACCCTTCTGAGGGAGACAGTTTGCAATTCATTGGTTGCAAGTAGTCTGGCTATTAATGTGACTCAGCCGGTAAAACACTGCCTAAATTGTTAAGTATATCCTGGGAATGCTCAAGCCTTCTGTTGTGGTTTCTGAACAAAGTCAGACTCGAGGCCATGACTGATCCAAACGAGCTGGATCCTGGGAATGACTGACCTGACAAGCACAATTGCACTCTGACCATCATGGATTCAGGCACAGGATGACCAAAGCTGACCCCATTACTACTGTGAGGTCCAGCAGCGGAGCTTTAATAGAAACATTGCTCCTGCTGGTGTCTCCAGACTGGTCACTTTAGGGTCAGCTTCTCTGCCTACCTGATTGCAAATGTGACTGTGCTTACAAAGCCAAAAGGCAGGCAGTATATATGTCACCTTCGGTTCAAGGCTCTCTTGCTGTCATTGACAATGATAAATGTTCGTGAACGGAATTTGCTGTTCTCTTGTAGCTGGCTAATGTCAAGTGAACATATTGCAGAACAGCAGTGGGAGCTCCGGTGCACAATCTGATATAATAGTATCTCTAACTTCAGCAGCAGATTTGCCCTGGCTGGGTAATAACCATTGACTGAACTTTGCATAGCAAGAGAATGAAAATGGTATCACACAATACAGCACCACTGCTGCATTTCATTTTTAGTACATATAACATTTAAAGAAAAAGGTCAAACTTAGTGAACTTCTGCATTAAGAACTCCCTCTTGCAGTTCGTATGTTGCTGTGTACTGCTGTGCTTCATCAGGGTTTTGAAAGTTGGGGGAAATATACATTGAAATGGTATAATTGCTGTAGTTGTTGCATTTGATGGAACACAAAATAGGCATAAAGCACCAGTTCATCATTATCAGGTAGTCAATGATGATTAAGAATTTATTATTACAATTATATTAACTCTTAATTCCAGAAAAAGCTTGCTATTTGGCCATTTGTGCTGCCAATAAAACTCTCAGATTTCATTCAAGGGGAACCCCATGGCTGTAGAACAAAGATTATCCTAAATCCAAAGGAAGACCAAAGAGAATATTTGGAAGAAAGGCAAATCAAAGAAATTGTGAAGAAGCATTCTCAATTCATCAGCTATCCAATTACACTCTTTGTAAGTGCCTTGTTTGACATGCTAATAGTACATGCTTTGAAACACTAGTTGCATACCTAATGTTCTTGCATCATTCCCAGATGCTACTAGCACAACATTAACTAAGCTGTCTTTGTACTGTTAGCATTAACATTTACAAGGACTCTACATTACGTTGTGTGATAATTTCTCTGTTTATTTTCCTAATGATCTCTTTAAGAGTACTGTCTATGTAGGATAGAGTTACACCACGTATCAGTCAAATCTAGATGCTGAGCTTCTCATTCACCAACCCAGAGGATGTCTTATAAAGCTAACATTTATGTTAGTGAATATAGTAAGACACAGTTCATGCTTTTGTTAAAATCTGGGCTACTTAACAATGAAAATACATGTTTGCAGCTGAAAATACTAATTAAACAGGTGAAGCAATAAACTCTGAATGTGCATTTTACACTGATATATCCTAAGTTGTACATTTGGGGCCAAAGAAATCTCCTGACATATTTAGATGTGCTTCTGAAAGAGATCTGGTTGGCACTGACTAATTAAGTAATTCTGGCTTTTAAGCGCTAGGTATTACGGCTCTAGTTCCAAAACTGAGAACAGATGAGCAGAAGGCAATTTAGAAAGGTGCTTTGAATGCCGGGTGTATCAGTATTATTTCATTGATTTTTTACAGTTGGAGTGGATGACCTTAAAGGTCTTTTCCAACGTAAATGATTCTATGATTCTAGGGTTCTATGAATGAATTCTACAAAACTAGATAGCACAGTTGGAAGTACTTCTCGTATGACCTATAATGACCTTTACTCTTAAAAAAGCAGTGACATGCAGGGAAGTCAATCAAGATGGAAATAACATGCAAATTTAATATAATAGGAATGTGAATGCAGAGGTTTCTAGAGAAAAGAATGGCCCACTGTAATTTTCCATCTCTGACAACTAAGGAGAAGGAAGCCAAGTCCTTCCTTAGGGAAGTGATAGTGCCCCTGTACTCGGCACTGGTGAGGCCGCACCTCAAATACTGTGTTCAGTTTTGGGCCCCTCACTACAAGAAGGACGTTGAGGTGTTAGAGCGTGTCCAGAGAAGGGCAACGAGGCTGGTGAGGGGTCTGGAGAACAAGTCTTATGAGGAGCGGCTGAGGGAGCTGGGGTTGTTTAGCCTGGAGAAAAGGAGGCTGAGGGGAGACCTCATCGCTCTCTACAACTCCCTGAAAGGAGGCTGTAGCGAGGTGGGTGTCGGTCTCTTCTCCCAAGTAACAAGCGACAGGACGAGAGGAAATGGCCTCAAGTTGCGCCAGGGGAGGTTTAGATTGGACGTGAGGAAAAATTTCTTTACTGAAAGAGTGGTTAAACATTGGAACAGGCTGCCCAGGGAAGTGGTTGAGTCACCATCCCTGGAAGTATTTAAAAGACGTGTAGATGAGGCGCTTAGGGACATGGTTTAGTGGGCATGGTGGTGTTGGGTTGATGGTTGGACTTGATGATCTTAGAGGTCTTTTCCAACCTTAACGATTCTATGATTCTATGATTCTAAGTCATCATGGTTATATTTGGTATAAATTCAGAACTGTATTTCTGTCAGATGAAACAAACTTGGAACAGTTCTACAGAACTACAGGCAAGGGAGAGGTTTCATTTTGAACAAATGGCTGAGGAAATACAATTTTAGATAAGTCATTAGAAAGAGCAGCTATGCCTTGAGGAAGAAAAGCTGAAAAATCACTTATTTTACTATTCCAATCCTTTACTGCCCCTTCCTGCAACTTAGCTTTGTAGATCTACTGTGAAGGACAGCAAGAACAAGGCACAGAAAATGCATTCTGTCATCAGTTTTTTATAATTTTATTTTACAATAAAGAACTTCTCTGGTTAGAGCGAACTTCCTGCTTTTATTTTAAACACTAGGCTTTTAAAAAGTAACTCCAATTTGACAAAATCATGGTACTTTTACTGTTCCAGACATATCTAATCCAAATAAAGTGGAGATGCAGATACCCTGGGCTGTCAGTATCTGAAACAGTTTTAAGTTTGTCAATCACGGGAGTCAATGCGACTCCCACCCAGCTGGAAGAGCCATTCTGGAGGGTTTTTCCTCTCTCTTTTGTTTTGTCAATGATGAGAGAAAAAAGGCAGAAATATCTCCTGGCAAGTATTAAGCAGCACCACTTTGATTAAGAAATAACCTGGTGACTTCTAGTAACTCTAACCTGTTCCACTTTTACAATGTAAAGTGCTGCAGAACAGCTGCATTATACTGACATGCATATTAACTGGCTAAGAATACAGGTAGATTTGTGTATGATTTATCAAGTACTTATACAGCTCTTGACAAAATTTCTCAAAGTACCTACTCATAGGCAGCTTTAATCAGAATTATCTTACTGCTGCTGTTCTTTTTTCAGCATTCTTTTGTGGAGAGAAAGCTGGGATTCAGAGCTCTCCTGGTTTTTCACAAGAAATGAATCTTATGTCTGACACAGCAGGAAAATAACATTAAACTGTGCCTAAGCAGAATGTTCATCATGGATAGCTGTGAAGCCTTAATCTGTGATTTTCTGAAAGTACTCCATAATTTTAGTACCTTGTTTTTTCCTTAACAGTATCTCTCTAATAAAGTACTGTCTGAAATATGAAAAAAAAAAAAATTAAAAAATCTATTTTTTAGACCACGTACTAAATCAACCACATACTAAAGAGTCTACCCAGAACATATGGACAGATTTAAACTAATTTCTTGCCTTTTCTTACAAGTACAGAGTGCCAAAGTAAAGACTATATCCTATGTTTGAAATACTAGAAAGAATCAACTTCATGGACATCAATTTTAAATGCTAATAATCTCCCTTCCTGAAAAATGTGGAACCTGAACTTGCAGATTTTTTAAATTCCTATGACTCCTAAAACCTTTGTTGAAACATGCTTCATGATGAAATTTGAAACTTCTAGGCACATAGCAGACTCATAGTATCATCCAGTGTGTATTGAATTCTGAGTAGTTGACTTTAAATATTTCTTCACAGATATTGCAGCAGAGCAGAATTACAAGGGGACAAGAAAAAGTGTAATAATAAAATTCTTTAAAGTTTTGCTTGACCATCAGAAGGAAAGAAGACTTATAACAAGTTTTGTAAGCAATTTTCCAGAATATGAGGCGTTCTACCTGGACACCTCTTTCAAGGAGAGACCGGACTGTCAAGGTGTAAAAGAGCAGGTTGCTCCACAAGGGAGGGTGAGCTGGGAGCCAAGGGTAAAAACAAGGCAGGCAGGGGCAGTGAGCATGCTGACAAGGGTCATAATCCCACAGTACCTGAACAAGAAGAGAATTGGTCCAGTGATGTTTCAGCCAATAGCTCAATGATCGCCACACAAATTGTAATAATGAAGTAGGTGCAAGGACAAGCCAAGAAGTGAGGTCAGCAAGGCAAGGCTAGGATCAGCAAAGTACAAGGCTGAACCCAGGCACAGCTACAGCGTAGCTCAGGCAAGGAGCAAAGTCAAGGGCCTAGGCTTAAATGCAGCTCCTAAGCTAAGATGGGAAATCCCCGGTCAAGGCTTCTTACCGCTCTTTCTCACATTGCTCCTTTCATAGTGGTCAGGTCCAAGGTCACGTGGTTGTGTGACATCAGAGCTAGTTCTGAGCCATAATTCAAACAATAATTAACTAAAAGTCCTCACTGCAAATTCTTTCTAGAACCAGGTTTATCAGATTCTTTTCTGCACCAATTTAAGCAGAAGTTCTGCAAGATTCTTCAGTTCTTCCCATTTCTGTGCCCTCTTAAAAGTGGGATGGTTGAGGTTATTGCATGCTCAGTATCCTCAGTAAAAATGTGTAAATCATTTTTTTTAACCTCGTTTACCCTGATTCCAGCCATCGCTGCTTAGTAAACCTACTTTCTCAATTCTTTAAACAACTAATTCTATTCACAACTAAACGTGAAAGTATAAGTGATCTCCACATCAGATTGCTCTCA
>NW_008824031.1:3526481-3534474 GCF_000699105.1 Pygoscelis adeliae
CTGAATCCTCTGATTTCTAAGGGAAACCTTTCTTTGAAGGTTTTTTCTTTGTCTCTAGGAACTGTGCTTATTAAGAAGTAGATGCTTTGGAAGTGTTCCTGAAGTATGAAGGCCTTTCCAACAATTTTGCTTCTTGCTTTTGCTGAAAGCACTAGAACAATTTGATCCCAATGATGTCTTCTTTATGTAAAATAATATCTTCTTTATATAAAATCTTCTTTATCCAAAAATATGTGATCTTTCCAGTACAGGTGACTGCATGAACTACTTCCTTCAGCATCTGCTTACCTGCTTAAAATCCAGGACTAGAACTTATCTTCTGTGTGTCTATTTAAAATTAATCCAAAATTGATTTCCTACTATCAACTTTTCTGACATGTCCTAATTATCTAACTCAACTCTGAAATGGCATCTGTGTTCAGTAATTTGAAAAATAAATGCTATCGCATCAAGAATAAGTGAAGTACAGAATACATGCTTTGTGACATAATTTCCAATAGTATATAGTTTCCTAGTTTTAATTAATTTAGATCTAATTTAAGATTTTAGAGTCTTTAGTTCTACTGTTTTGAAGGTGGCTTGAAGGACAGTTTTGTCACCAAATCTAGCACGCACACAAAATAAGCTGTGTAAGTGCTCCATACATACCCATACCTGCCAGCAAATATGCAACAGCATTTAGCTGTTACATGTACTAAACCCACAATCTTTACTGTTATAGTGAATCTAATTCTTAGAACTTGAATATATACAGGGAAAAAAGTATCAGGTTTATTTCCACGCTTGTTGATGCTGAGGCTCTATTTACTTTTTTAGTGATGTAACTTTACCATCACTATAATTTTTTAACGTCTTCATGGGAAGCCTAGGATTTTGTTTGTCTGGGGGCTTTTTAGTCGAACCTTCTGCTCTCTGAAAGAGCTTTTTCTCCAAGTTTCTTCTCCTTCTGAATTAGGATCTATTGAAACTTATGCCTGTGAATGGGAAAAAGCTCTTAGCTATAGATAAAAAAAGTTACAGCTGCCACCGTACCTATTGTTCTTCCTCCAAAGCTAACATTTTAATGTAACTATTCCTGATATAAGGGGGTTCTGATGGGCATGACATTCTACTGTCATTCTCCAAACCAAACAACTGTGTCTCCTGTTTCATTGGTCCCGTGCTAGACAAAGACAGCACACATTTCAGCAAACAGGTACTGCAGTCGTCTTGCAACGCTCTTAAAGCAAAGAGCAGAACCAGATACCAGAAAGAAACACTTGTAACTCTTTGGAAGATGAAGTGTCCTGTGTCGCTAAGTTTGTATAGGTATAGTTCTTGCTTTGTACATATGATTGCAGCTAAGAAATGCATAATTATGAATTTATTCTGGAAAAATCATGATATAAGGTATAAAACTATAAAGACAGTATCACTTCTTCCAGTCACAAGGGAACGTTAAGATGAAGACCAATTTAAAATATCTAATTGTAGTGGTTATAAACTTAACCTAATCTATTAATTTTGTAACAAACAGCATATAAAGTAATTTATGATAAGAGTAAACAATTATTCTGGGGCCTTGTTAACATTCCATGAATCCAGGCCTTTCCATGCTCATTCTCTCAGCCTTTCTATGCAGCTGAGCTTTTATGATAAATTACACTTGACATTTGTTAGTAGTGGAATTGTTGACTTTTGCTATAACAAATATATTCTTGTTCAACAGTTTAAGTCCCGTCAGAATTCCTTCAGAGAGGAATGAGTCTGACAGTTATCACACTCCCTAACACATACTTCAAGAACCATAAACTCTTAGGAAAAAAGGTGCGTACATGTTGCCCTTGGTCCATACGACTATTGCTGCCACCTACAGTTCAAAAGTACGACTACATTTTAAGAGATCGATTTTGTTCTCTGCCTCTTAAGTACCTTTTCACCACAAAAATATTCCTTCTAAGTGACTATCGATCCCATTTCTAGTATGAATCACTTTTTTTGTGACCTAAAGATCTTATGGTCACTTCGTCTTCCAGTAAGACGTGAGAAAGTAGGAAACAAGACAGCCTAAGGAACAGTTTTAAGAAAGCATGAAGCTTTGCTCAGGCAGAGATCCCTAGCCGGCTTTACATTTCATTACAATAACACAGATTTTATATGTATAATTCCATGTGTTAAAGGAAACTAGACACATATTACCACATCCTTCTACTTACGTCAGTCTTGTGAAATCTACTGTCTTGGTAATTTCAGTTGCTGCTGTTTTGTTTTCCTTAAGTAAACCCTGAAGCACTGAGATAACAACACGACAAATCTGTGCTAGAACTCAAACAGAATTAATTTTAAAGCAATGTTATAAAAGCATTAAGGCTACAACAGCAAGCACTCAAAAGTTAGTTACACGCTGGAATTAGAATTCTCTATGCAAATGTCATTTAATTTCTTTGTGGCTTATTAAAAAAAAAAGTCTTATTCAGCAACACTGAGGAAGCCTTTGATGGAATCAAGAATAAAACCCAGTTTTCCTGGGTGTTATTTCAATGCTTTGAACATTAAGTAACTTTCTTCGAGCCATCTTTTACTTTGTTCTTTTTTAATTTTGTAACTTTCATATAGCAAGGAGGTCTATGAAATTGTGTAATTAAAGATTCTGTTACGATGCAAATGTATATGGGAACAAGTGTGGGACTCATCCTTAGGAAACCAGCAAATGCAAGATTGAGGCCCATGCAATTAGTGCAGCAATGTATCTAACTTCCTAGCATGTGCTGTTGGTATGGAACAGTTTCTGGTTAAAGCAGACCTGGTTCTTCAACATTTGATTCAAATCTGAATTTTCTGAAAGCAGGAGTTGCTCAGATTCTGACAAGAAAATGGCAAATCAACTACCTGCCTGGGCTTCAAATTTTGCATTAGAATTGAATATTGTAGTGGTTGGGGGTTTTTACCTCTGCATTTACAGTAAGGTTTGAAGTAGTAAATCTTACTGGATAAATGGCAGTTGCTCCATGTTATTTAATACTATATAATCAGAAAAAATGAAATCCCATGTAACCATCCCCCAGACACTGGCTACAACAGTTGTTAAAAAACATGGAAGAATGTTTTTAGTTTAGTTTCCTAAGGAAATGAAGCACATGCAGTAACGTGGTGGTTGTCTCTCAGTCCCTCCCTAATAATTCTGACCTATTTAACCAATTCAATCAAAGTTAACAAAGGAATAGAGATCACAGAGCTATTAAGGTCTGCAGAAATTGGTAGGTGGGCAGCAGAGACGTGTGCTGTTGTTGCCTCTTTTGAAGGAAAGGACAGGGAAAATTCAGCTTTATCCTCCCTGTTTGGCTGGCCTAACAGCTAGGAGGCAACGGCTAGCTCTTCACTGAGCAGATCTGTGTGCACCAGCCATAGTAGGTACTGCTTCTCGCCCAGGCAGAAAATTAAAGGAAGGCAGATGAAGGATAAATGGGTTCGGGACGATGAGGAGAGGGGTCAGGGGCATCTAGAGGATATGGGAGGGAACAAGTGTGTGTGAATGTAGGACTAGAAAATATCGGGCTTCAGCATTTCCCCCGTTAATAGAACTATTTGTTAAAATATAGAATAATAGAATCATAGAATAGTTTGGGTTGGAAGGGACCTCTAAAGGTCATCTAGTCCAACCCCCCTGCCGTGGGCAGGGACATCTTCAACTACATCACGTTGCTCAGAGCCCCGGCCAACCTGACCTTGAATGTTTCCAGGGATGGGGCATCCACCACCTCTCTGGGCAACCTGTGCCAGTGTCTCACCACCCTCAGCATCAAAAATTTCTTCCTTATATCTAGTCTAAGTCTACCGCCCCTTTAGTTTAAAGCCATTCCCCCTTGTCCTATCGCAACAGGCCCTGCTAAAAAGTTTGCCGCCATCTTTTTTATAAGCCCCCTTTAAGTACTGACAGGCGGCAAGAAGGTCTCCCCGAAGCCTTCTCTTCTCTAGGCTGAACAACCCCAACTCTCTCAGCCTTTCTTCACAGGAGAGGTGTTCCATCCCCCTGATCATTTTCGTGGCCCTCTTCTGGACCCGCTCCATCAGCTCCGTGTCTTTCTTATGCTGAGGGCTCCAGAGCTGGATGCAGTACTCCAGGTGGGGTCTCACCAGAGCAGAGTAGAGGGGCAGAATCACCTCCCTCGACCTGCTGGCCACACTGCTTTTGATGCAGCCCAGGATACGCTTGGACTTCTGGACTGTGAGCGCACATTGCTGGCTCATGTCCAGCTTTTCATCCATCAGTATCCCCAAGTCCTTCTTGGCAGGGCTGCTCTCAATCCCTTTGTCCCCCAGCCTGTAAAAAACAATGCTCTTTTTGGGGAACGGAGATCTTGGGAGAGATGTGATTGCAACAAAATGAGTCCAAAGGGGGCTTACGGAGCTAAAAGTGGGCCACGGGGTGTCCCGATCCAATGTCGGGAGAGGTTTTGATATGATCCCAAGAGCGAGATTAAGACACAAAATAAGGTCAAATGCCGTGTACCCAAGACAGCTTTTTATTATCAAAAGTAGAAAAGAGAAGTTAGTAGCGACAGGATAGAATGGAATAAAAAGACAGAAGTTAAGCAAGCATTAGGGACAGAGTTGCAAGGATAGTCACCACCATGGATCCGCGGCATCCCGAGGGTCCAAGTCTTTTGATGTTTCGGTGGTGAGCGATCAATCAAATCCATACCTCTCCAGTTTAGAGAGAAGGATGTTGTGTGGGACCGTGTCAAAGGCCTTACAGAGGTCCAGATAGATGACATCTGTAGTCCTTCCCTTGTCCATTGATGTAGTCACTCCATCATAGAAGGCCACTAGGTTAGTCAGGCAGGACTTGCCCTTCGTGAAGCCATGCTGGCTGTCTCGAATCACCTCCCTGTCGTCCATGTGCCTTACCATAGCTTCCAGGAGGATCTGTTCCCTGATCTTCCCAGGCACAGAGGTGAGACTGACTGGCCTGTAGTTCCCTGGGTCTTCCTTTTTTCCCTTCTTAAAAATGGGGCTTATCTTTCCCCATTTCCAGTGAGTGGGAACTTCTCCGGACTGCCACGACTTCTCAAATATGATGGATAGTGGCTTAGCAACTTCATCCGCCCATTCCTTCAGGACCCGCGGATGGATCTCATCAGGTCCCATGGACTTGTGCACCTTCAGGTGCCTTAGATGGTCTCGAACCTGATGTGCTCCACCACAGTGGGTGGCTCTTCATTCTCCCAGTCCCTGCCTTTGCCATCTGCGGCTTGGGCGGTGAGGCTTGAGCACTTGCCGGTGAAGACCGAGGCAAAAAAGTCATTGAGTACCTGAAAATATGAAAGCATATTAATCTCTTGGTTGAAAAAATGGAACTATTTTCCTCAGATTTTCCCCCAAGATTAACTCTGACAGAAACCAAGTCTGGAACCAGTCTTTTTAGCCTACATCTGAAGCAATACAAAACTGGTATCAGTTAAAACAGAGTAGCCATAGGAACAAAGTGCCTACCTTCACTAGCCCTTTACTGCATAACAACAAAAAGAATATAGGTTATTCACAGGTCATGAAGCAAATATTTCACACAGGCACACAGGAACTTGGGTTAAGCAGAACTGGGAAAACTTAAGAGGGTTTGGTATGAGATTACTTTCTCCTAGTGCACTTGTCAAACAGTTTTGACAAAAGAAATCGGTCTGCTTTTGAAGACTGCTTTTGAAAGGTGAATAACACGATCACAAAAGAGAAACAGAATGTGACTGCTACATTAGACAGTATAAAGGCGCATGATCCTGCAGACATATGCAAAACCTTCCATAGGTCTTCACATGCTTAAAAGTACATTTATCCCTTAGTCTGAATGACTGAATCCACATGAATCAAGAGATTAAAAAGGAAAAGATTTTCTTAAGAAAAACATCTTGAATATTTGGATAAAAGTGGCACTCTTTAAATTTTGGACATCTCAAAAGGAGAGCACACAAATAATTTTAGCAGGATATTACTGGAAAAAAATGCTTGGACAGATTTCCATAAATTGTAATAGCTTAGCAGTTCTCTAAAGTACAGAAGTTATTTTGACCCAAATAAATGTTAGAAAACATTTCAGTTAATGGACTCTGACTGTAAGAGAGGTTCAGCCTAAAAGGCATGTCCTATAGAATTTATACTATACCAGGACTATTTTTAACACCATTATGCTGGGGTATAACTGCCACACTTTATTAGGATAGTGGTAAAAAGCCATTGAGCTGCTTTACGGAAACAGACAACCAAAGCAGCTGTAGGACCATTGAAATCGTAGTCACTATGCAAAGAAAGGAACACGTCATACTCAAGGAAGGATTTTGGTGCATATTATTTTCTAGAAGCGTATGTGTTTGAGAGAAAGGAAAAGAAACGCATTGAGAAGCACCACAAAATCAGACTCGAAGAAGGTACAGAAAGCCACCAGCCAGAGTAAGCACCAAAAAGGTGACCCAGACAGAACTGCAGAACTTTCTAGGCTGAGCATTGGCTGAAATCCAGCTTTTTCAGTGGCTTAGAACTGTGAGCAAATAACTTCACTCTTACAGTTTGATTTCTCCCGTGTGCTGAGCAGCAGGTCATCTATACACCCTCATGTTATTGTTGACACCACAATTAATTTTTCATCCTAATTAAAATAACCTGCAGGACCCTGTATTTTGGCCAACTGCTTGGGTCAGAGCTGTAGCACCACTATTTAGAAGGGCAGAGTCCTGTAAGTCACTACACCAATGCAGATACTGATCCAGATACTGCAAAAACTGCAATGAATCAAGCTGTAATTTTAATTCCTTGATGGGTCCTACGTGATGTCTTACACGCATACTTAATGTATTGTCTTGTCAGATACTGAGAAGTACTGAACACTCCCCGAAAGACATAATGCTGCAACAAAATCAAGTCTGTAGGCCCCAATTCAACCAGATTTGCTCGTCTAGGTCAAACTGCAGAATAACGGATGCTAAGAATGTTAAATTCAGCATAAGGGTCATTGGTTAAATGCATTAATGGACCTAAGTATTGTAATATCTAATTCTTGGGGCACATTACCCAGTGTAATTTAGGATGCTTAACTGGAAGAAGGGCAGGTTAGGCGTATAAAAATTTGATTCCCAAAAGTCAGTCAGATGTTGAACTAGATAGCAGTCTGGGGTACATCTAAGAGCCAACAGAAAATGCCAAGAAGTTATACCTACGATGAATTCTTGCTACAGAAGCATCCTTTTTATTCCTCACATAAATAAACAGGTATTCTTTAGAGCAGGGAGATTGTCTAGATTCATGCTTACGTCAGTGTACAGTTGTAACATGTGGCTTCACTTGGTATTTATATCCTAAAAAGTGGATCAGCTCCAAGAAGAAAGTTTTAGAAGCCCGCTCTGGAACGCGTGATGCACATCATTCTCCTGAGACATGGAAGACCTGCAATTAACTC
The DNA here is from genome assembly GCF_000699105.1 of Pygoscelis adeliae. NCBI lineage: Eukaryota > Metazoa > Chordata > Aves > Sphenisciformes > Spheniscidae > Pygoscelis > Pygoscelis adeliae. The sequence continues at coordinate 3,533,905 of NW_008824031.1, forward strand.
CCTGCTCCCAATCAGGTCGTTCAGGATATAAAAATACTCTCCCCTGCTAAATGCCATAATCACAGAGCTACTGGGTATAATGAGACATGTACTTATCAAAGCCTTTATGCAAGATGTATAAATTTATGTATGAAGACGTCTGTAGCTGTGCCCTTTGACCATCAACTGAGATTTCCCACAGATTAGATGGCAAAAGCCACGTCCAGCCCGAGAATCCCAGTGGGCTTCAGGTTTTGGGCTGTTAACAAACTGAACAGCATTGGCATCCGTCTCATGTCCACGATTAGCACTTAAATCCTTAAGTTACTGCATAGCTATATAGGTCTTCTGAGCTTTTTGGATTTGATCCCTTTTTATCCTGAACAAATACACAGACTAAGAGGCACGGTTTTGTTCAACTTGCAGGCTGATACTTGCTGTGTGAGAAGCGATTTTGTTTTCCCCGGTTAAGCGAAACGCTTTACCACGGCATCCCTAAGCCGTGATTCATCCAGCTACGCCTGGCAGAGCCGGCGGGTCCTGCCCGGCGAGCAGGGCAGGGACGCGGTGCCCGGCCCTCCCGCAGCCTCC
>NW_008824031.1:3536181-3583142 GCF_000699105.1 Pygoscelis adeliae
GGTCGGGGAAGGCTCTGGCAGTTTCTAGAATCTTTCACGCTTCCGACGACAGCCTGCAGGGGGCGCTGCGCGGCTGCGCGCGGGGAGGCCGCTCCCGCCCGGGGGCTCTCCTTGGAGTCGCGTAACGGGCGGCGGCCTGGCTGGGGCGTTAGGAGCCACGTCTGGTAGCAGATCCATTTATTTTATCATTGCTTAGTTCGTTAGCGTTGTAGTTGAGGATTACGGTATCGCGCTTGGTCTCCGTTCATTCTGTAGCGATTACGGTGGGGTCGTGGTTGGAGAGGTTCTCCTTTTTGAATTGAATCTGTCGTTCCCGACCTTTGACTCGTGCAGAGGATATCCGAGGCAGCAGGTGGCCGGCCGAGTTCGGATAATCCACCTGTAGGACAGAGTAGCGAGTTCGGCTGGGCCGTATTGGTACATAAGTTACAGTTGTGGATAGTGCCTGCGTCTGAAGATGATAGTTGTATGACCAAAACACGAGGTGGGTGGGGGAAAAGGAAAGTACTCCGAGTAGAGACTTTACTGTGAGAATCGACTACAGAGAACGCAACTTGTGTCTCAAATGCCGGGCTAAGTTCTCCGTTGCATTTTTCTTTTTTGTAATGTGTACTCGGTCTGTGACGAGGGGAGGTAAAGATCGTACATTAATTTGTAAATTAATGGAGGGGCGATGAAAAGTTCTGTGTTCTCCTAAATGGTGCAAACCAAAGTGAACGTAAAGCAAGTCTGTAGTTAAAATCTTGTATCTAGTTTCTGCTTTCCTTAAAATTCCTGAGTTGTTACTGGTAGGAAATAAGACTGGGAGGGCGGGGGGAGATGTTTGTGTTTCTATGGTGCTGTATTTGAAACCACATAGTTAACTACTTTATCTCGGAATGCTATTGTCGCTGCCTGTAAAAGGGTATGTGCACCAAGCTGTTGGGATGGGATTTCAACTCCCTCTCTCCTTACAGATGCCGGAAGCTGTGCAAACTCAAGACCAACCAATGGAGGAGGAGGTGGAGACCTTTGCCTTCCAGGCTGAGATTGCTCAGTTGATGTCTCTGATCATCAACACTTTCTACTCCAATAAGGAAATCTTTCTGAGGGAGCTGATTTCCAATTCATCAGATGTAAGTACCTTAACTTCTAGACTGGTACGTGTCAGTAGGACTACTGAAATTTTTAGGAATAGTCAGGAAATGTTAAAGCCTGCCTCTTATCTTACAGGCTCTGGACAAGATAAGATACGAGAGCTTGACTGACCCAAGCAAGCTGGATTCTGGAAAAGACCTGAAAATTAACCTGATTCCAAACAAGCATGATCGCACTCTGACCATTGTGGATACGGGCATAGGGATGACCAAAGCTGACCTGGTCAACAACCTTGGTACTATTGCCAAGTCTGGTACCAAGGCTTTCATGGAAGCGCTGCAGGCAGGGGCTGATATATCCATGATTGGTCAGTTCGGTGTTGGCTTCTACTCTGCCTACCTGGTTGCAGAAAAAGTGACGGTGATCACGAAGCACAATGACGATGAGCAGTATGCTTGGGAGTCATCAGCTGGAGGATCTTTCACTGTCAGACTCGATAATGGTGAGTATTAAATGCTTCTGCTAAAGTATGCTTTCTGAAGATTTCTGGCGTTCAGATGCCTACTCTGTGCATTGAAAAAGACAAAAGCAGCAGATAAAACAGGTAGTACTAGTCATGTGTCGGATCAAGCACAGGCATAGGTCTTCCCTTACCATTCCAGTTGGAGTAACTATCGGTACATGATAAGGGAATGCCTGACGTAAATGGTGTGTTACGATGAAGATTAAGCTTTCAAAGCTTGTACGTGGAAATGCTTCTGTAGACTCCTGCAACAGCTCTATATAGAGAAACTTGAAAGATGACATGTGAACAGAGTAATTAGTGGAAATCTCCTTAAGCTTATTTGAAATACATGCTGGGTACAGTAAGCTTGAGGAAGTGTCTGTAAGGCTGTTTTCTCTACATGGAAGCTTACGTTTTCCCAGTGAAGAAATTTCTGATACAGGAGTGCCTTTTTAAAGAAGACTTATTTTAGAATTAGCCAAAGCCTAGTCTGTTCCTGCACAAGTAAAACCTGTAAACTTCAATTATAGGTGAACCTTTGGGCCGTGGAACAAAAGTCATCCTGCATCTTAAAGAAGATCAAACTGAATATCTGGAAGAACGGCGAATCAAGGAAATTGTGAAGAAGCATTCTCAGTTCATTGGCTATCCTATTACACTCTTTGTATGTACTTTGCTTGAAATATTAAATAATTTAAATATTGCCACCTTAAGTAAATTTTTGAAATTTAAGAAAGAGCAGTCCATGTGTATTTCGTTGATTAAAATTGTTACAGATGTTACATGGATGTAGCTCTTTCGAAATGCAGTTCTGTTAATTACAACTTTATTTTACAAAGCTAAGTAGAAAATGTGTTTTACCAAGCTAGTAGTATCGTAGTCTCTAAACCACTGAGTAAATTAACTACATCTTGATGTATCGTTAGTGGAAACTCAGTGTAATGAAACTAAATAGCATAAACTACCACATCATCAGCACATGGAAACAAAATACTGCTGGTGTCTCAGCACCCAGAATGTATGTATTTCCTTAGTTGAGTCCAGGAGGAAAACTTGACAGCGTGTTCATGTAGTTCCTAGCTTTGTGAGACTGCAAGGGATGCCTTAGGGGCTGTTAATGATAAAACTTCTGGGTTTCTCAATTCAACTAGTGATCTCTTGTAGGTGGAGAAGGAACGTGATAAGGAGGTGAGTGATGATGAGGCTGAGGAAAAGGAAGAGGAAAAAGAAGAGAAGGAGGAAAAGACAGAAGACAAGCCTGAGATTGAGGATGTTGGTTCTGATGAAGAAGAAGAAAAGAAGGATGGAGATAAGAAGAAGAAAAAGAAGATTAAGGAGAAGTACATTGATCAGGAAGAGCTCAACAAGACCAAGCCCATTTGGACCAGGAATCCAGATGACATAACCAATGAGGAATATGGGGAATTCTACAAGAGTCTAACTAATGACTGGGAAGACCACTTGGCTGTCAAAGTAAGTTCTTGTCCTTCTTCAGGCACAATTGTTTTTGCCACTAAAGCTAGAAGCTTGCTAAGCATGCTACTGAACTCTGATCCATTGCCTCAGATCTCACAGTGATAAGTTGCTTAGTACTTGGGAGTCATACTGTTGTTTAGAACACTTCCATTATGAGGGTGACACTTTTTGTGCTACAATTATTCTGGCTACTGTTAAGGCTGTGCTTATAACCTTAAATCCATACCTCAGTTTATTGGAAAGAAAAGCAAGTGCAGGTGCCTTCCCAGTTGGTAGCTTAGTTGTTACTAAATCAAATTGAAAAATCTAAAGTAGATTTCAAATAAATGTAAAGTCAATTCTTTGGGGTTGTAGCTTAGTTTTGAAAAGGCCTGCAGCTAAAGGGGATGGGTAAGTGAGATGTTAGTGTCCTTTCTGTGTGTCTGTAGTGGGAAGTGCTGTAAGAAGACACATGCTTCCTGAAGCCCAGTATATAATACAGGGAACTGAATAGGTCTTCTGAATTGGTCTACTTGCCTGGTAGCAACTGAACAGAACTTGGATATTTCTGTCTGGAGAATGTGCTTGCTCCTGACCAATGTCTTGCCTACTGTGTTGAATTTTTTCCTGAAATCTCAGATGGTTACTGTTCACCTTCTGCATTTGAAGAGCTGTTAAAGGGTTACTAAAGTGAGTGTGTACGAAGTGATTAAAATGATTGTCTTGCTTTCTCACAGCACTTCTCTGTGGAAGGGCAGTTGGAATTCAGAGCTCTCCTGTTTGTACCACGGCGTGCACCCTTTGATCTGTTTGAAAACAGGAAGAAGAAGAACAACATTAAGCTGTATGTACGCAGAGTTTTCATCATGGACAACTGTGAGGAACTGATCCCTGAATATCTGAGTGAGTGTTTTTGAGGAAAGCATTTCCCAAAATACTAGAGAAACTGCTTAGCAACTTTGTAGTTTCCCTTCATATTTAAAGAAATCTGGGAGGGGAAGACGTGAGTCCTAAACAGCTGATCAGGAAGTACGTGAGCAGTGGAAAAAAGTACTGCTTAGTTTGTGTTGTCTAGAATTCTGCAGAAACCAATTCATAATTTTTAAAGGGCAAAGCAACATAAGTGGTGAATAGTAATCTTGATTTGAGACCTGGAAAGCTAATTCTCACTGTTGTCTTCTAGATTTCATGAGAGGTGTGGTAGACTCTGAGGATTTACCTCTGAACATTTCTCGTGAAATGCTGCAGCAAAGCAAGATCCTGAAAGTGATCCGGAAGAACTTAGTGAAGAAGTGCTTAGAACTTTTCACTGAGTTGGCTGAAGACAAGGAGAACTACAAAAAGTTCTATGAGCAGTTCTCCAAGAATATCAAGGTTTGTAGTCTTCCTGCTTAATAATAGTTTTGACTGTAGAAACTACAGATTTTTGTTATGCCTGAAATGCTAAACTATCACAGTTTAGTGTTTATCTAAAGGAACCACTTAAGTAGTTTATATTTTTTTCTTCTACTTTTGTAGCTTGGTATACATGAAGACTCCCAGAACCGCAAGAAACTCTCAGAATTACTGAGGTATTACACATCTGCATCTGGTGATGAAATGGTTTCTCTGAAGGACTACTGCACTCGGATGAAGGAAAACCAGAAGCATGTCTACTACATCACTGGTGAGTTGGTAACAGAAACTGTCTGTAAATGCAGGTACATATGTAGGGTTGTCTTTTCTGGGGTTAGAAAACAGAAAATAACCATGGCAGTTCTTTCTCTTGGTGAATTTAGGAAGAAAGAAATGCAGAGTGTTAAAACCATGTAAAGTAAAATTGTAGTCATCCTGGTTTCGGCTGGGATATAGAGTTAATTTTCTTCCTAGTAGCTGGTACAGTGCTGTGTTTTGGATTTAGTATGAGAATAATGTTGGTAACACACTGATGTTTTAGTTGTTAAGCAGTGCTTACACTAGTCAAGGACTTCAGTGTCCCATATTCTGCCAGCGAGGAGGTGCACAAGAAGCTGGGAGGGGGCACAGCCAGAACAGCTGACCCAAACTGGCCAAAGGGATATTCTGTACCATATGATGTCATGCTCAGTATGTAAACTGGGGGGAGTTGGCCAGGGGGTGGCAGTTCCTGCTCAGGGACTGACTGGGCATTGGTCAGTGGGTGCTGAGTGGTTGCATCACTTGTGTGTTGTGCCCCACCCCCTGCCCAGGTTTCTCTTTCTTGCATTGTTTTACTTTCCATTACAATTTTTTATTATTATCCTATTATTTCAAGTATTAAACCGTTTTTATCTCAACCCACGAGTTTTCTCGCTTTTGCTCTTTGATTCTCTCCTCCATCCCACAGGGGGGAAGTGAGCAAGCAGCTGTGTAGAGCTTAGTTGCCGGCTGGGGTTAAACCATGACAGTAGTTACAGTTCCTTAGCATGGTACTCTGTCTGTGAGGACAGCAGAACTAGCCACAGAGAATTGCTGCCTCTATGCTGTAAACTGCCCTTGCAAACCTGCTGGGAGTGCTGCTTGAGATGTTCCCTGCTGATGGAACTCAGTGCCAACTTCCGTCATTGGGAACTGCACCATTTAATGAGCTATAATAAAATGGTTGCTCTTCAGTTATTACCTTCTCTTGAAATCCAATGTTCAGTGACACTGCTGCAACCTTGAAGGTGTGAGAGAATCCAGTTTCAGGTAGTAAAGTGCCCCTTGCACAGCTAGCTTACCCACCTTTTTTTTTTTCCCCCCCATAAGCCCAGCCCAGAAAGTATACTTTAGAGTCTTTGAGGTGCCTTTAAGACAGCTTTGTTTTCTAGCTTTAGCTAATAAGTTTGGCCAGGAGTATCTGAAATTTTAAGACCTATTGCTCAAATCGGTTCAATTAACTACTTGGACATGAGATATGAAGGCTTTTTTCTAAAGGTAGATGCTGTACAGGGCTTCTCAGTTTTCCTCCTTGGGAGGAATGGGAAACACTTCTTACCTGGCATTCCAGGAAATGGAAATTTACTTTGAAAGCAGTGAAGTATTACAAGCTGTGGTGTCAGTTTGAAAGGCTTGAGTCTCTTCAGGCCAGCCTAACCTTTGCAGTAGCCTGTCGTACCAGTTTTGTGCACCTTTTTCCCTGGTACTGACATCAAGCATCACTGAAACATTGCACAGGCTCTTTCAGAAAATGAACAAGCTGCCGCGTTACAGTGCTGAGGCTCAAACCACAACTGTGGCATTCTTGCTTCTTGCAGGTGAAACAAAAGATCAGGTGGCCAACTCCGCTTTTGTGGAGCGTCTTCGCAAACATGGCCTGGAAGTGATCTACATGATTGAGCCTATTGATGAATACTGTGTGCAGCAGCTGAAGGAATTTGAAGGCAAGACCCTGGTTTCTGTAACAAAGGAGGGTTTGGAGCTTCCAGAAGATGAGGAAGAGAAAAAGAAACAGGAGGAGAAGAAAGCCAAGTTTGAAAACCTTTGCAAAATAATGAAAGATATCCTTGAAAAGAAAGTAGAAAAGGTAATTAGTAGTACTCAGTTCATCTAGATGTTGCAAGTTGTTTAATGATATGAAATGAAGTTGCTGCAGGGAAGGCTCAGGTAGCAATGTCTGTTACAATTGCCTTTTCTGAGAGGGAGAGCAATCTATCTGCAAGATACAGTTTTCTAGATACAAGGTGACTTTGTTTTGATTTTTAGTGAAGCTCAGTGATTCTCTTGTTGGTATTGCAAATTCTTCAGCTTTCTCTCATGAGTCTTGGGTCTTTCGTGACATGCAGCAGCATTTCAAAGTTAAACCTTGGTTTACAGTTGGACTCGATGACCTTAAAGGTCTTTTCCAACCTAAATGGTTCTACGAAATCAGTGGGGATAGTAAATCAAGTGTATGTTGAAATGTTAAATTACAGACTTGTGCTTTATATTCACTTTCCTAGGTGGTTGTGTCCAATCGTTTAGTTACTTCTCCATGCTGTATTGTAACAAGTACGTATGGCTGGACTGCCAACATGGAGAGGATCATGAAAGCACAGGCATTAAGGGACAACTCCACAATGGGATACATGGCAGCGAAGAAACATCTGGAGATTAACCCTGATCATTCCATCATTGAAACACTGAGGCAGAAGGCAGAGGCTGATAAGAATGACAAGTCCGTGAAGGATCTTGTCATCTTGCTGTACGAGACAGCACTCCTGTCCTCTGGCTTCAGTTTAGAAGATCCTCAGACGCATGCCAACCGCATTTATAGAATGATCAAGCTTGGCCTGGGTGAGTTAGCCATCCGTCCTGACTGCAGTAAACTCTGGGTGTGGTTACGTGCCCTTGTAGGGTACGGAGTGTCTGGAGATCACCTTGGTGATTCTTTGTACTTGGGGGGAAAAGGGGGAACGCCCAGATCAGTTGCAGCGTGAGGGAGAAGAAAGCTTTGAGTTCTGATACCGGCATTAATGGTATGTGTGTTTCCTGCACAGGCATTGATGAAGATGATACTGCTGCAGAAGAAGCTAGTCCAGCGGTTACTGAGGAGATGCCACCTCTTGAAGGAGATGATGACACATCACGCATGGAGGAGGTGGATTAAAACAGTTTACAGGAACTCACGAATGTTTCCTTGGCTAATATGAATAAGTTATATTTTGTATATTATGAATGTTACCTGCCAAAAAAAAAATCTTCGACACTTTGTCTGCATTCCCTCTTTATATTTATTTTCAAAGATGTTATACCTTTATTTTTGTTACATTGCTTTTTCAGCTGATGTGAGATACAAATGCCATTGAGGGAATATTTTCTTTAACACTGTACAACCCTAAACAGGCAAGTAAGGAGTAGTTATTTTTGTCTGTATTAGCTGGTTGCAGGTGGCAGGGTTTTTGACTTATTCTTAATTGCCAGAAATGTGGGAAAGAACTAAGAAAGATGGTATGACATCAGGATGTTCAAGTTTGTTTAGTGTTACACAGCTCTTCAATTCTAAATATGTCTAACATACAGTACCTAGTAACTAGGTATCTAGGAGAGCTGAAATACTTGGGGAAGCTTTAACCCTTTTGCTCCTAACAAGGTCTTGATGTTTAAAGTTGTTTTTTATACTGTTCAAGGATTCTGGATTGCACTCTACCATAGAATAGAATCCACTGTAAATCTCTATTGTGACTTATGCAACTCTGCATGTGCAGTTCAAACCTAGAACTGTAAGAATAAAAGTGTTCAGAACGAGCTGTGTCACTGAGTGTCTGTTAACACCGGGAACAAAGCCTGCTATTCTTCTTAACATCAGTTGCTGCTTTGAATCTTGAGCACTAGCTGCTCTCTCGTTATGTCTGTAATTAACACTGCGTGCTCTGCAATGCTGCTGCAAACCAGCACCACACGAAAGCAGAAAAGCCAGGCAGTTCTCAAGGGTCTGAAGACAATCTGAAAAACCGATGATTTGCCTCGTTAGGTTTAACTGGTGTTGATACTCCAGTTTTTTTGAAGATGTTGCAAATGGAGCTAGGCTCCTAAAGCTGGAGGCCTGATGCATCACGCTGTACTGAGGCGATGGGTTTTGCATGTGAAGTTAAGTCATTGGCACTACATCATACAGGCTTTCAAGAAACGACTAGGTTGTGCTGCATTCCGTATCCTTGGCCTTCCTCTTTGAAGGAGGGTAGTAAAAGGGAATGGGAGTTGCTGCTAGCTGGCTCCAGGAAGCTTCCCTGCCTGCCAAGCACTTGCTCTGGATCAGATGCCCTTCACTGACTTCAAATGGATAACATTGGGTATTTACGACGAGCTCGAGTTTAATGAATTCATGGGGGGGAGGGAGGAGGGGGGCAGGGGCAAGTTCTGAGCATCTTGCCTCTGTTCTCTGACAAGGCTTAGTTCAGTTTGTTATCTCCACCTGTTCTTGCCTGTTTCACAACCAATATTTGAGCTCTGTTTCCCAACGTAAAATAACTTGCAATATGACACAGGTGTGGGCTTTTTTGCAATAAGGTGAAAGGACAATTAGTTCTGGTTGTAGCAGTGTCTTGTGGGCATCAAACAATCCACTTCCTGCAAGCTAATTCAGAGTGGTTTGTTGTGCAAGTTCTGCCTTCCGCGGGGTGCTGTGTGTCGGTCAGGGCAGCGCTTTTCGGGGGGTGGGAGGAAGTCCAGTTTGTGCTGTACTCGCAGGATAGAGCGGTGGCTACACTACGGCAGGTTTGCTAGCTGGTTAAGTGGCCTTTTGGCAGTCACTTCAAACGGATGTTTTTGCATGTCAGTTTACTAGGCCAACGCGCTCACATTCTTGCAAATCATTCTGAATTCTTTGTCCAAAATGAAACTTGAGGGATTGGATGTGAAAACAAAAAGCTTCGGTACTGCTCACACTATTGCTAAGGGCCTAACGTGCTTGAAGGCTTCTGTTTTTACTGCACCCCAACTGCTCCACTGAAACTTCTGTGTTCTTCAGACCATGCTGGTGTTAGATGATGTCGCTCTACTTCAGTAGGGAGATGCTGGCAGTAGTAACCGAGGGAGGAAAGATATGCTACTTCCCTTTATGGTTTGGAGTCTAAGTTTATGAAAGGAAACGTGCCTTTCAAAAATAACTTCCCACAGTTCCCAGTGCTTTGTGTGTCCTGAGTTTGTACACAGCTTGTTTCAGCTCTTGGTGACTGGAGGGATTATCTCATGGCACCTACAAAATAGCTTGAAGTCATAGGTGATGGCCTGTGAGGCAGTTGTCTTCCACACCTGTTCTGTGTCATGATGTAAAATGGCTTCAAATCAGGGGTAGCTCATAAAGACTGCAGAAGAGATGGGTGCTTACCATGTTAGTGAAAGCTGGAGGCGAGGTGAAGGTAGACAATGTCAAAACAATTTTTTGGGGCAGTGAGGCAAGAGGTTTGGTTCCCCCCACCCCCCAGCTGAGGGCCAGGCAAGATCTGCTTAAGCTTCAGTGTCACTGTTCCTAGTCAACAGGTATTCGCTCTGTTTGGGGCGGCTTGGCTAGGATGAGATCTCTTTTATGTGTTCCGTTACCTTCTTGTGCCATAGTAATGAATGTGCTGTTGCTATAGTAATGAGTATGACATCAAAACGGATGCAGTCGTCTGGCGTGTGAGGAGTTGCACAGTTAAATCTGTGTACATCTGTACTGACTTGCAGTTTGGTGCACGGATGACAGAAACGATGATCGGAAGGTAAACCCTTCCATCTTGGCGACGCTCAAGTGTTGAACGCTATCAGGACGACAGATCCCAGTCTGCTTTAGGTAATTTCTCCAAGGCCTCACTGGCAAAAATTTTCATCCAGTAGTATTGTACCAAAAGTAAGGACTTAAAAGCGGGTGGATTTTCGATATGTATGTCTTGGGACTAAAATGTCTTCTACAAGACCTTTACAATGTGTAAAGCACTGTGAAAATATCTTCCAATTAGTACGTTGAGATCTAAACTTTACAGTGGCAAAAGACGTTGAAGACACTTTTCCAGTCAGTCAGTGGAGCAGTGGCTCCGGTCTTTGGCTCAAGTCTTTACCTCCCTTGAAAATGAATTTATCTGTTGGAGAAGGATTCAGGTGAAACCGGTAGGTTATCATCTCCAGTATTTCTTGCCATGAGAACGTACTGGTGTTTTGAGTCGTTTTCTGCAATTCCACTGAGTGGTCAGACCTTGGCTCTTGCACGAAGGGCATGGCAACAGCGGGTTTTGCTTTGGGACAGGGTGCGGAGCCTCCCTCTCATTTGTCAGCTTTTTGCCGAAATACATTTTAGAAAGTAGGGACGCCGTTGTCAGAAGTTCTCTCGCTCAGTTACCTGTTGTAGAGAAACAAAACGGTCTTTGTTTCTCACGTTTTGTTACTGTTTTAACAGTAGATAAGCGTTGCAGAGCACCACACTGGAGTGCAGGAAAGGCTGGGTGTCCTAGTAAGAACTTCATTCTTTTTCCTGCAGTGAGGCTCGTGGTACGGTACTGCTTGGGGCTCACAAGGTCATTTCTCCTAAGCAGAAATGCACGACAAAGTTCAGCAGAGGGTTGGGTACCGAGGCTGGAATGTGTCTCCTTACTTGAGCTGCAGGACAGTGGAGCCAGCTACTCTGAATAAGCGATTACAACAAAACTCGGCACAGCTTGCTGTTACGCTCTCTCCTTGCCTCCTGGTTTAGAGCTTATACTGCGGACAATTAGAGGAATCGCTAAAGTTCATCAGGACATTTTCCTATTGATAATAGTCCCGTTGAAATCACGCCAGGGTTAAGGCGTTGGGATACTGAATGCAGAAGTACTTGATTCTGCTGCTCTCTTTGGAAAGGGACTACTCCGTATGTGTTTTGGATTTTTGAACCTCGGGAGCTGAAGTGCTGGTGCCCCTGTTGCTCCCGCGAAAGGCTCCCACCATTGCGTGCCGTACAGTCTACATTTTGGATGGCAGCAGCAAAGAAAAGTAGCTTTCATTGTCCTAGAAATTGCAACAATCGATTGAACTTGATGGATTTCCAAATGTAACAAGGAAAGGAGCAGAAAAAATACATGGGTGCAGTTCTGTGTGATGAACGAGGGGGGGAACTGTATTCGGTTTTGAAATAAAAATGCAGCTAGAATGTGCAGTTGATAGCCCACATACAAAACCGCTGTTACTATAGCACTCATGGGCAATGACGTCTCTTGCCGATGAGTTTTTTCCAGGCATTTTGCATTCGTTTACAGCTAACTATGGAATGTTCATTTATTCATGTTCTTAATTTGTATTTGGAGGTCTTAATTTGACGGTAGAAGCCTTGGCAAATAGGTCATTTCAGATGGTCTTCCGCCAGTGCGTAAATTAAACTTCCCTTGTATCAGGATTTGCCTAATAGTGAGGGCACCCTAAAGGAAGGGTCACCCCAACGTCAGATCTGTTTGTACGTTTCTGATACTTCATCACGTAGTGATCTTGTTTAAATGTTCTTTATTTTCACCAAAGCGAACCTTACCTAGGAAACATTTGAATCAGCCATACCGGGCAATGAAAAGTGATTTCAGGCAAAGATTTGGTTTTGTTCTAGCAAATTGTATACAACATCATATTTTTTTTTAAAATTAAGGCTAAAAAGAGGACTGGTGAATAAGACTCCTTCCAAAGTATGGCTGGTCCGAGGAGGAGCAGATGTAGTTGTATCAGAGGAGCGTTCAGTATCCTTAGCAGCAGCGGTGTGAAGAGGAGACGGAGACGCGCGTTCTTTTGTACCAAGGTGCTGTTTCGATGGGGTGGTGAGGAAGAGGAGGGTGCGGGGCGGAGGGTGTTTGGCTTTACACGGCACAGGGTTCTCCTGAGTTGAACCATCAGCCAAGCATTTCATCATTTGTGCTTTAAAATACACAAGTATGGTTTCCAAGTATATTTCACTATGTCATTTTTTTCTTACCTATCGATGACTGGTTGTGACTGATATTGTTGAGTTGCCTTTCTGTATTAGAAAGAACCACAGTCCATAACAGTTTTTAAAGCAAAAAAAAAAGCCCTCTTTTTTTTTTTTTTTTGAGGAGAGGCCTTTTCTCAAGTACCCTTCCACTAGTTTTTCCTGAAGCAGTATTTAAAAAGCTGTTAGCAGGCTTCTGTTGGGAAGTAGAAGTTACATAAAAAGATGTGTAGAAGAAGTGATTCCCGAAATGGTAACGGTGATAGTCTCTCCCCAAAGCGCCTCCGAGGGTTGTGCTCTACTTGCTGAAAGGCTCTCCGGCGTTCTTGCTTTGCTTTTGCTGGCCCCTGTGGCAGACAGTTTTGTGCGCTGGAAGTCTGCGGGAAACCTCGCACCCAGATATCTCTCAGTGATTCCCTTGGTGGGAGATGGACCTGGTAGCACAGAACTCGCCTCGCTCATTTGGAGTAATTTTATTTTAGTTTTTAGATGCTTATTGTGGTTACTCAGAAGACGGATCACTTCAGGCAGACTGCAGTCTGAATTTCACTAGCGGTGAACTTCAGAAAGGAATTAAACCTCTGCTGATGCACAGCATGCCAGAGGCAGAAGATCTGGGAGATGTTTTCCGTTTAGAAGATCCACAACTTGTTCTTACACCTGGAAACTCAGTCCTGCTGGTTACAGAGTCCCACAGTGATATTTATATGGCACCAGAAGATGATTTTCAGACACCGGTGGAAATTATTGGTAAGGATACAGCTGTTTTTCCATCAAAATTAGTGGAATCGTATGAACTGCCCCAGAAATCTAGAACTACTGTGGAGTCCGAATGGCCCCGGCTGCCTGAATGCCCTTCACCCATGGAGATCGAGCCTTCGGGATCTGTGGGATTTCTGGAGAGCTCTATTGCAGCTGCTCAGTTACCAGAGTGGGACGGTGACATGTGTGAGCAAAGAGCAAACATTTCCAATTCTAGAATGCACTGGTGAAAAACTAAGGAAAAAACCCCCTTCATGTGCCCTAAAGTAGGTATGGCTATAATAATAATAAATACAATAATATCTGCAGTACTTGGTCCTGCCGTTAATGTGCTGTGAAGTTTCTGAAGTTATCCTAAGGTTCCTTTGTGCAGTGCTTGAAGGTGGGTAGTAGAATTAAAGCGTCAGAATCATTGTTACGGAGAGGGCTGGGTCCCGCTTACTTCATGAAATCCCCTGGTGGATCCATGCCGAATCTAGGCAACTACTACCAGAGGCCTTGCTGATTTTAGATGATTAAGAAGGACAAAGTCCATCTCGCTGTCCCAATCATTGCTGTCTCTCTTAGGATCTGAAAAGAAGCGCTGGTTGATGGGGTTGGGAAGGCAAGGCTTCTGGGAAGAGCCACCCCCTCCTTCAGACTTCCTGGGCTTTTCCCAGGGAACCAGGAGCACAGGTTCAGCTAGATACAGAAATACTGCCTTTTTTCTTCTTTTTTTTTTTTTTTTTTCAATTAAGAGTAATGCAGTGGATGATGTGTTGATGTATGACTGGGATATTCTTGTTGCCTTCTCTCCCAGGTTGTCACTGAGGCATTTGAGAGAGAGGCTGTACCTTTATAGCGTGCTGACTATTGCTCATTTTCTTCAGGTTCTTCAGTGGATGAGCTAGAGGGTTTGCCACGCTAATCCCTTCTGGAATTAATAACTTAAATGCATTTGCTATGTTTTACCAGTTTGGAACAATATACTTGATTTTAGTAATTCTAAAAGTGTAGATATTAGTTTTGGTCAGAGCTTATGTATGTTGAGGCAGATCTGAAAATGAAGCATTAAGGAATTGGGAAATACACCTCTTGGTCCCGTGGTATTCTGTCCGTGTGGTCGTAAAAGGTATTTGACAGTGCCCTGAGAGGAGGAGAGGCATGTTTTATTTTTCTACTGTAAGTTGTGCGAATATGTAGGTATACAGCATCTTCATTCCCAAGAGCTCCCAGCTGACATACGAACTATTATTTCCAGCACTCCCTATTGTAAGAGGTTACTCCATAAAGAATAAAACTCCAGCTAAAGATGCCAGGCTCCATTCCTGAAGCAACGCCGTGCGAAGTGAAAAGGGACCAGGTTCAAACGGAGTGGGGCCAGTCCTTGTAACCACCTGCCATGGAGCTCCGTCAGTCCCTTCTGTTCCGCTTGAGAGGAGAGCACGAGATACATCTCCTGACAGTGCAACCAAGCAGGATTTCAGCAGCTCCTGGGCCAGGACGTTGTGAGAATGCTCTGGGAAGCTAAGCCAGATGTTAAGGCTATTGCACAAGGCAAATCCCTAAGGGAGGATCATGCTAGCTCGGTGAAGACTTTCCTTGCAGATGCTGACTTAGAGTCTTAACACTGTCAGCATGTACTGCAACACTAGTGACCAGGTGAACCATTTCAGTCTGAAATTAGATCCAGAGCAGCAGATAATAGACTGTAACATTCATTGAATGGAGTCATAAGAATTAAGAGTTTTCTTCCTACTCGGTTCTCCATTAGTCTCCCGTGCTTCTCCTCCAGTCTGCTTTCCAGTGAGCGGTAAGAAAGCAAGACAAACCCTGTAAACACCTGTGATTCCCACACGTGGTTTGGCCAAAAATGATTTCCAGGCTTTCTGTTCCTGAAAAACAAGGTAATAGACCTGTTCTGTATCCTGGCTGAAGAGGTGAATTTTGGGATCCATGGAATATTGATACCTCCAGGTAGAAAGAGGGCGCATCCATGCCGTCTTGTTCCCTGAACACTTGCTGTCACCCTGAAGTCCTGTCATACCTGTAGGATCCCACAGACCCCAGCCAAAGTGAGAGCGCTCTGTAATCTTAAACCGAAAAGCTTTCAAATTGGGGCTGCTGGTAACAAGGCAGTTCCAGCGTGAGTCTAGGCTGAGCGCAAACGCTTCACCTGGAGCTTTTTGGTCTCTACTGAGCATATGTGTCAAGCTTACTGCACGGTCACCGGCGAAAGGGCTGTGTATGCTCCTGAGGTAGAGGGACTTTGGAAGGTTTGCTAAGACTTGCTAACCAGCCAGAGAGCAGATTATTGCAAGAACTCAGCTTAGTCCCCGCCCAGTTTACAAAGCCCCTGTTCAGCTTTTATGCTGTCCACTCTGCCTGGCTAAACAGCAGTATAGCCATAATATTTAACAGAAAAGGCCGAAACTGCAAACCAGTGGCTGACTGATGTATCGTATTCCTCAAGTGACGCTAATGCATCCCTGGCTGTTCAGTTGGCATGAAATCCACTGGAAGTAGCAACTAAAATAACCAGTATTCATCCCCAGAAGCCATGCACATAGCCAGGCAAGTAAGAACTCCACGTTAGAAAGCAGGCGGCTTTCGCTAACTAGGCCCCCAAAGTTCGGCAAAACATTGAAGTAAAATGAAAGGAGGGGCAGAACATATGCAGGAGAAGTCTCCGGAGTAACCTTTGTCCTTCACCTGATGGGATTAGATCACGTCGCACATTGGAAACAGCAGTGCCTTTGGTGTGGATGTACGTGTGGGGATGCCGGAGCTGCTGTATTCAAATACTTCGCTGTGTTACAGCCCGCAGAGCACACTGAGAAATCGGTCCAGCAGCCAGACTGCGGCTCATCGGGCGGGTGGGGTGATGTGTGTCAGCCTTCAGTTCGACTCCACATCCCTCTTTCTTCAGGTGATGCAATCTGAACGAAACTGAGCTAAGAGGAGGAAGGTACAGAGGCTATTTAAAAATAAAACAACGTATCGGTCACATGTAACTGGGGTTTTAGGCAAGGGGGCCTGCATATTCACACTCTGATCACCTTCCTTGCCTCCTCAGTACCCTAATTACAAGACCCCAGTCTTATACCCAAGGAAGTGGCTGAGGGAACGGAGGCAGCCAAAATGCCTTACTCTTACAGCCTCAAAGGAAAGAAGGGGATGTGGATGCTCCAGGGACAGTACTGTAAAATACTTCATCTTCAGAACAGCATCAGTCTGTCAAAGAAATCTATGGGTGACTAAAGAGCTGTATTTCGAGTAAGGCAAAATAATTCCTCTCCAATATTCATGAACAAACTTAGAAGTAAAACACCAATAGTCCAGCCAGTCTTTAAAAATGAAATTCCTTCTCCAAATGCCAGCATGGCTTCCTGGGTTATTAATACTCTCCTACACCGAGATGTTTGGTTTTATTTTTGTTTTGAGAAAATTTGGTACCTTTCATGTTCCCTGTTCCAAAGGCAGATTGAAAAAAACCAGCATCGCACCTACATTTTGCAAATGGGGAAACAAGGTTTAAAAAGGGCTGAAGCGGTGCTTCCAAGGTCAATCATTCCACACATCAAGACACAAAGAGAAGTGAAGAACCAAAGCTGTGTTTTCTAACCTCCGGTTCAGGTCTCCAGAAGACGCTGCCCCTTACGTGCAAGAGAAAACTAAGAATCTTAATGACTCCTTATGGTTTCTGTACCACGTAACATCCAGTATTTTGGATATGGTTCCTCGGGAGTATTCAGAACGGCTGCCTCTGAATATAGCACTTCTGCACCCACAGACTGGAGACACCAAGGACATTTCTTTGTCTCCCACACCCTTCTGTCATGCATCACAGGGAGAAGACTTCATGAAGATAAGAACGGGATGTTGTTATGTGGAAACAGCTGTGAGTACAGGAATTTAAAGGCTGCCTTTGTTCTCTCTTTTTATTTTTGTGAAGAATTAACAGCCATATATTAACAATAATAGGTGCCGTAGCACTTTTTGAGGCAAGCTGTGGGAATGAGGAGACTGCAGCAGCAGTTGTAGTTTGGCCATACTTGCAGTCAGGTACTGCACCGTATCTACAAGTACATATGAAGTAAAGGATAAAGCTGATTCCTGTTCTGCAAACCAGCTGTAAACTGTACTTTTAATGTCTTTGCTCACAGCTTGATTTTAATAGGAAGTGGAGTCTAAAAGATTTCCTGCACTGCTCATAGGCAGAAACACGCAGTGTGAGACGAGACCTTGCAGTTTCTGCAGCATCTTGTTTCTAGCTTCCCACGGCACTCTCAGGCTTGACTGAAACGTTCTTGATTAAATTTCGGCGGTGGGTTGACCCAAATGGCCAGCCGGCTGCAGATCTTCATTCTCTGTTCTGCACTTGCTTCATCTGATGAACTTAATTTGGATTAAGTATCTTCTTTCGACTGTTCCCTATTGCGAATGAAGTAAAACCCCTTTCACCACAACACAATCCCATCTTGCATTTTTTAAAAAACATTTAATGCATGAAAGACACGATTCCTAATGTCTAAATAACACAAGCAATACTGGTGTTGGGCTTCATTGCCATATGGCAATTCCAACGGTACTTGAGGATTAAAATTTAGAGATAGGCATTGCCCTCCAAAGACGACGCACAGTAAGAGAGGCATGTGCTTCTGCCAAGCCCTCTGCCAAATTTAATAGAAAAATCTCTGCTCGTTCTGATCCTGCCTGGAGGTACCCTGAGAACACTCTGTCTTGTCTTTGACTGGCAGCTGGGGGCGGATCAGCAGCAGGAGCAGATGAGCACCTACAGCTGTAGAGCCACCGGGGAGAGGTGGTGGCTGTCAGGAGGCAGGGTGACACTGGTCTAAGAGTAAAGGGAGAAAAAAAGCACTAGAAAGTGTCGCCTGGGCTCTTCGGGCAGGGTGGAAACCTGCTCTTATGGAAGGGCTGTGGCTTTAAGGAAAAAGGCTGATCTTGCTTCATCTTGGCATGCAGAGATCAGGAGCTCATTCAGGTTTTTTTCCTAAGAGTTCACCTTCTCCTGTCCCCATGAAGAAAAAGTATTATTTGCTTGATTGCTTTAGTTTCAGCCTGCTTATCAAACCCCAAACCACAGCTGGAGCACCCAGATGGCTGCGGAGCTGCATGCGGAGTGCCAAAAACCCCAGTTCATCCTGTACTTTTTGCATTTCTTACGGTGGGAGGTTTGGCTGGAACAAGACATCTGTGAGTCAAACGTGGTGCGCTGTGAATCGGTTCCCTGTTCACAGCTCACAGATCCAATCTGCAGCTAAATGAAAATCACTTCCATTGACTAATAGGAGGCATTAAATATGATTAATTAATAAGTCAAGATTAACATAAACTGCCTCCTCAATCTGCTCCCAAAGACAGCAGTCCTGGCTGCTCTGCAGGCAAGAAGTGAGACACGGCCCTTCCCTGATGGACATGCAACCTCGGGCAGCCTCTGCTCCAGCTTTAGTGTTTGCTCTGCAAGAGCTGTGCTCTGCTGGCTGCGGCCCCAGCGCTCTAAGGGTTTTTTTCATCTTGGACAAATGAGTTTTCTACGGTTTTTCCTCCAGCACATTCCACGGCAGACAATCTAGTATGTTTTGTCTCTGTATGTAGAAGTCAAATGTATTTCAAAAGGGAGGGGGGGATTATTTTTTTAAAGAACGACAGAGATGCATGTGTGATGTATCAGATGGGAAGCTATAACGTGGAGGCTGAACTGATCTGCTGAGAGGGGCGTTCACAGCACTGGCCTCCTGGGGACACCCTGTGAAGCAGTGAGACAGCGGGCATCTGTGGGTGAGAGGAGAAGGAGTGATGACG
Source organism: Pygoscelis adeliae (assembly GCF_000699105.1). Taxonomy (NCBI): domain Eukaryota; kingdom Metazoa; phylum Chordata; class Aves; order Sphenisciformes; family Spheniscidae; genus Pygoscelis; species Pygoscelis adeliae. The sequence goes on from NW_008824031.1 coordinate 3,555,141, forward strand.
CCTTTCAAAACGAGAGAAGAGGTGTGTTACCTATGTTCTCCTCTGGCCACAAAGCATGGGCTCAGGGGAAATTAGAGCTACCTAGGGCTGGCACAAGGTCTGTGCAGGGTCAAGGGATTTTTCCAAGAGCAATGAGGAGAGCCAAGACACCAAGCAGCGGTACAGTAAATGATTGTAATAAACGGCTCAAGCGGGCTTTTCTGTGCCTCTGTAACCCTCTGGCCACCCTCCTTGTTCGTACTGCACCAACCCGGTATGGCTGAAAGCTGCCCTGCCTTGGCGATGGCATTACGTGTGTGCTTTGGAAAGTGGAAACCCAAAATTTTCCTTGGAAATCTGTTGTCTGACTGCACCTCCGCTGCCCGACCCCTGCCCAGACGGGTTCTGGCAGCGGGTTCATTGTGCAAAGCCTTGGCCTAGTCTCAACCTTACAGTCACCATTTCATCTGTAATCCCTTGCAGACCAAGAGTTCTCTTGAGCCCCACATGCCAGGGCCTTGTTGCTAACATCTGTTGCCTGTAAAGCATCAGTAGCTAATTTTGAGCAGGCTTTTGTGGGAGAAATGACTTCAAGCCATGTGTTTGGGCTAAGGATGATGATTGTAGGCACTCATTTAACTCAGCTGGCACTGCAGGCACTAACACAGTGCTTCTTAGCTCCCACCTCAGTGGTGGGAGGTGCTGGGGGATGTTGGATGAGACTTTTGGCTGTTCTGTTCTGTTCTGTTCTGTTCTGTTCTGTTCTGTTCTGTTCTGTTCTGTTCTGGTCTGAAAGTGGTTGGAGAATTCAAAGAGGGGGAATAACCATCAGATGGTCGTGGCCTGGGTAGAGAACGTAAGATGGAAAAGAAGGTGCCTGGGGAGAAAAGAGGTGTATGCGATAGGCTGTAGCTCAGCTGGCGGCAGAAGTGGGGCGGAAGGCTTGTGAAGTTTGTGAGCTGCTGCCAGTGCAGCTGCTCTCACTGTTGCCTCCCCAGGGGCTTGCTCCTGTGCCTTTTCAGAGCAATAGCCTGCTGCTGGCTCCAGAGTGGGATGCTTGTTTTACTGAGGCTTTTATACCCATCTTAAAATTAATCTAAAACAGTAGTAGCTTCTGCATTGTGCAGGAAGATGCAAGAAAGCCAGATAGGAAGGAAATAATGGGAACAAAAGGAATTTGATTTGAAAAAGTAAAAAGAATTAGTTCCTATTTTCCTATAAAAAGGAGGAGAAGAAGGGGAATGGAGATGTGGCTTTTAAAGGGTCAAATCAGCTCTATTTCTTTGTGAAAAATGGGCCTGAGTCATAGTTTTCCAGTAAATCTGAAAAAATACTATTCCTTGCATTTAAAAATAGCAAAATTGTTGATCCCTTTCTTAGCGAGTGATAGCTAGTAAGGGTGACGGTATCTAAGTCCTCCAAATCACACGTGGCGGATTGTGATTGAGAGATGCTCAGAAAACATTGTGTGTCCAACCACAACTGTTCATCTGACAGATGGGAGAGCGTCTGCTGCAGCAAATGGCAGGAAGAAATGTCTTTGAATATCTTGGCTGCCTCTGGAGGGGGTAGGTGTTTTCCCTTTGACTGTTGACTACCTTCGGTCAGCCCGAAGGCCGTGTGAATGAAAAGGGGCTACAGACAATAGATTGGTGAGAGCGGAGGGGGAGCATTGCATCGCTGGACACCAGGCCTTGCAAACTCAACTGTAGATGTGTGTGCATGTCTGTGTATACATCTGCTTTATATATATACGCTTTGAGTCCTCTAATCATTACATTTCTCTAACTGCCGTGCTGATTTCTGCCGTAGACCTCCACACAGTCAGCTCTGGTGAACCCAGCATGAAGAGCAGTCTGGAGCCTCCAGCAGTGGCACAAAGTGCTTTCACAGGAGCACTTTACTCTCTCTTTTCCTTGCTTCACTCCCATCTTTTTCAAAAGAGCAAAGTCTCCGGGCTGAGGGAGCTGAGCGGGGCATGTGCGAGAGGTGGGGGCGGAGGGGGGGCAGCCTGGAGCCCAAGCCTATAAAGCTGGAGGAGGGTGAAGGTGCTGGGAGCAGGATGGCCTCAAAAAAAACAGAGCCCTGTTTTGGGGGGGGGGAGGTATATGGGGACTGAATGCCAGGGTGGGAGGGGTGGGATAGAGGGCTGACTCTCAGCATGGCTTTGCATTTGTCCCTCTCTAGACTGATTTGATATCTTGAGTATAAACACCACTTTGATGGTTCAGAAAACTTGTAGTGCCTTTAAAAAAAAAAAATAATCCACTTTAGAGAGTATAAGCTTCTTTAAAAAAAAAAAAAATTATATTTTTCTCATGCTGCTTGAAGGGCCAGTGAATCAAGTCATTGTTTTGGTAGAAGACAGAAGCTGCTTCTTGTTTGTTTTTAAACAGAAGCTGCCTTTGAGTGAGAACTAACTTATCACAGACTTTGTGAAGGACTGACCAACCTTTCTAGCATAAAGGGAGTTACCATGTCTGGGCAATTTATCTATGAGAAGATTTTCCCTAATGTGCTTTCCTACCCTCTGCCTGTTTTAGTAGATGCTCAGGAAATGAAGGATTCTCTTAAAAGCCCAGACTACATAGAAAGACTGGCACGTAAATACATGGTAACTTTTTTCTAATTGCTGCTTCTCTATCTCCCTATTAAAATATAATTTAGAAGGTGTTAGTCGCTTTGTCATTAGCCTGATAGTGCAGCTAGCTGTGCTGGAAGAGAATGCATGAAGAACATGTGTGAATGAATTAATTCAAATGGTGTCACCTGCAAAGAAACAAAAAGGGAGGGAGGAAGCTATTCCACTCCTGTGCTACCGCCTGGGGTATTAGGGGGCTATTTGTTTGTAAGGTCTCTCTAGCAACAGCTTCAGAAAAAATGAAGATGTAGTTTTAGTTGTTTATCAGCTGTTACATTTCTGAGATGTAGGGCCACCAAAAGCAAAGAAACAAACAAAACTTCAGTGCAAATCAAAAACCATTTTTGTAGAGTTATTTACAGACCTGGAATTACTGTTCCTAGCAAATGCAAGGCATGTTCTGGATAGCTTCCCACTGTATTTTTTGGGGGGAGGGGGAGGGGAAGACTTCTGCTTTCCCTTATGTCTCACTTGCACAACCCAACCAGCACCACAAATGTGGGATATTTGGAAGGACAAGCTGGCTTCACATGGGAAAGCTTTGGAGAAACGCAGCATCTACAGCTTGTACTAAACTTCAGCTTCAACCCGAAGCTGTGGTAACTTCTGCTGTGAGTAGCGTTTCTTTCCCTTCCTCCTCTGCAGCAGAAGTGCATAGTAGAGTCAAGCACGGAGTCCGAGTCCGAATCCAGCACGGAGGTAAGAACCGACTCTGCGAAGCATTTTGATGGTGATGAGATTCCCTGAGGGGTATCCAACTCTTCCTTCAGTCTCAGCAGGGAGAGTCAGGCACGGTTGCTGGGGTGGTTGGTCTTGTGACTGTAAAAGGAAAGGGGGGGGAACCCAACAACCCCAAACCCAACGCTATTCTATCCATCAGGCTCTTCCTTACAATTGTTACTAATTTTAGCAAAATTGATTCTGGGGGGATGAGGCAGGAAAGTGCCAGTGTTTCAGGTAGACAACAAATGTAGCATAAAAAAAGCTTAAAGCTGAACTGGGTTGTTTCTGGTGGTTAACTTTCAGCAGCTCAGGTCCGGTGGGATTTCTACAGCTCTAGGTGGAGAACCTCTACCTTCTGACTGTCCATTTTGGATGAGATTAAGAGAGCAGCTCTGTTGCTGTGGCAGTTACTTATGAATATTGGTAACTTCCTGAACATTGTTCTGTCAAACCAGTGTGTTTTTAATGTTGATGAAAAAAGACTTGATTCTGGAGTGGAGAACTAAATACTTAATTTACGGGTAAAAGTCTTCAGAATTGATGCCTGCTGTTAGTCCATGCGAATTGCTGTGCTCTGTGGCTTAGAGAAGCTGTCTGCCAGGAACCTGCCACCACTTTACCTTCCAGAAAGCAGAGGGGAAAGCTAGAGTTGTCCATGGTCTCCTTCTAGGAGAAACAAGGCTGGAAGTCCAGCTGTCTGGCTGGACTCTGATGGCTAGGCTGGGTGGAAGAGGGGACTGCAAAGGTGCCAGCCTGGACAAAAAGCCGGTTGCTCTTGCCAAGGGTGCTGAGGCAGGTGCCAGGGCTGGGGGATTCCTGGGCTCTTTGGAGAAGCAGAAGCTGCTTTTCTTCATAGCCCAGCACTGCCCACTGGCTTTGTGGGGATGTCTCCGCGTCCTTGAATTAGCACAAGAACATGCAGTTGCAAATGGGCTTGGACTTCAGCTCCTCTGCTGAAGCCTTCAGGTTCCTGTTGTGAGCAGTCGAGATTTGCCAAGCTCAGCTTTGCATCAGCTGTGCTCAGGCTCTCCTCCTTCCCCACTGAAAGCTGGCACAGCAATGACTGGCAGCTTGTTCTCCCAGCGGCTGCGATGGATCCTTCTAAAGGACCAGTTTCCTTGCAGTAAACTTTTTTTCCCTTTGTGTGACTGCTTTGTACCTGTGGTTTGCTTTTAAAAGGGAGTCTCCCTACATGGTTTTTATTTTTTTTAATAGACCCAGACTATAAGCACTGTTTCAGAATGATGTGCTTCTCGAGCGTAAGTTCATGAAGAGAGTTCTTGGTCCAGGTCTGGACGAGTCCGTGTTTAACCACATGGGGAAAAGAAGCCTGAAACCTCAGTGTTACAGAAGCAATATTGAGACTGATCGAAAGGATTCTGTTTGACTGTGTTAATTACAGAACTCTCCAAGGGACAGCAAATTCATAATCCAACTAATAAGGAAGAATTTCAGATCATCCCTATGTAAAAGGAGAGGGAAAAAAAAAAAGGGACCCGAGTGGGAGGGAAGCTCTTTAAACTCTAAATTATAACTTGTCTACTATGAGTTACATGCTGATTTGGTTTACTTTTCTGGTGGTAAGGTATACAATTACTCATTGTTCTCTTTATAGCGATGTTTTAAGTGCAATAAGACTTACCATAGCTTTCCTCAGCCCCTCTATTTTAGGCTAACTTTACCAGGCCTTTAAAAGTTAGACTGAGATAGATACACTTTTTACTATCTTTTTAGCAAGGGGAAAATCTGGCTTCCTCTTCTCTAGGATTTTTACTTACTCCGGTTTTACTTTGATCAATAATTCATAGGACGGTGCTGTATAAACCTATGTCAACTTCTCTTAAATAGGTCATGCCTAGCCCACTTGCTGGAGGACTCAGGAAAGCAAGGAACTCCAGGGGACTGCAAGTAGGTTTGATTATTATGCAGCAGCCTTGTTCTCAGTGTAGCATCCAAAAATTAAAATATTGTTGGGGAATGTGTGGATAAACAGAAAAACTTCCATAGCAAGTCTGGGACTTACGTTGTAAGTGGTCTTAAAGCCCACTGTATGTTGACTTTTGTGGGTTTTTTTTTAAATGGACAAATAAGCCTCCACCATATTTAAGGAGACCTTTAATTTAGTTTTTAGATCCTTATGATGGTGATTCAGAAGATGAGTCCATTCACTCTGACTGTAGCTTGAATTCTTTAAATAGTATAAAAGTTGCACCATGGGCGAACAGTGCCCCAAAAGCAATGGCTTTGGAGGATGCTGGTACTTCAGAAGATGGAGAGTCCTTCCCTAAGCCTCCAGACTGGCTCTGCCCAGAAACAAGTGTCAGTGAAATTCAGACAGTAAATGACTGTAAAGCACCCCTGGAATTTCCTAGCCAAGAGAAGGATTTCCTGAGAAGCCTGTTGCAATCATCTGAACTGACTAGAGCCACAGAAGCATTTACCTCCATGTGGCTGACACCTGACCGTTCCTTACTGATGAGTATTAACCCTTCAGCCTCCTCAGATCTCCTTGCAAGCCCAGGTAACAGCGCTCCACAGCCCACACTAGCAGCTGACTGTGATGGCACAATGGCCAAACAGCCCCTAACCAAAAGAAAACAAGGGATTTCCATTCTGGAGGGTGCTAGTGAAACACTAAGAAGAAAGAAATTCCGTGTAACTTAATCTGAGGCATGAATAAATCATTGGACAAACTGTTTGTTCTGAAGAATGAACCTGGTAGAGATTTCTTTTGCAGATGGTACCTGAACTGAACAAGTTTTAAACAAACTAGCTTGAGCTTGTTACAAAGGCAGCTGTGCTGTGTACTGCAGGCTTTGAGATCCACCTGAAAAGATGAGTCAACTAAAAAAGCTTATGTGGCAATTTAAGTGAAAACTAGCTAAGCTATGTCTGTAGAATCACAGCTAAGCTTTATGCCTGGGTGCTACTTCGGTGCTTGGGGCCTCCTGAAGCACCAGCCTAACTCCTGTAGCTAGTACCTGGAGGCACCTGCCCAGTTTCAGTGTAATTTCAAAGAGGTAGTGCAGGGGTTTGTGGAGGAGGGCAGGAAGAATGGCTGCACGGTTGCAATTAGTTTTCAATAGCTACAGCTTACCCACACCTGCCTCATGTCAGTGTTTGGCTCTTCATATGTCTGACCTACTGTATGGGAGGAGGGAAGTAGCTGTAGCTATGGTGAATGATCTTACACGTTTGACTACAAACTACTGAATTGCATTAAGTTGAACTGAGTGCAACTAAAGGCAATCTAGCTTTTTTTTTTTTCCCTTCAACCAGGAAGAAGTTGATGTGCTATTAATGTATCTGCTCCTACCTGTTTTGAACAATGTTTTAGGTATACCTGCCAGTTTAGAATTTACTATGTGAAGTTGAACACATGAGCTGAAAGCACTCTTCTTCCTTAGTGAGGCCAATCACTTACGAGCTGCAGAAGTGGTGCGCACAGATGGGAGGCCAGTTAGTCAGCAAACACCGTATCTCTCATCTCCTTCTCCTGTACGGTAACTTCTTTTATCACCTTTAGAGTCTGGGTAGTCCATTTATGTGGAAGGGGAACTACTATCTATAAAAGTATAATGATGGCTTGAAATACGTTGGTACCAACTACTTGTGAAAGCATTCATTCTGTATGACTGGCAGAGATTTTTAATTTGCAGTTTCTTTCATAAGGTGGAAAGCCATTCAAAATACTACTTAACTTCTAGCTTTGTACCCCTTCCACTAACATCTGCATATTTATTTTATTAAAGCAACTTTGCTTTCTCCCTTATCCCCAATCTGGAGACACAGAGATGGTTTTAATCAGCTTGGAAACAAAGCTGTTAGAACAGTAAGATTCAGAGGCCTTTGCCCTAAGGCACAAGCTCCTGTGCTTGCCCTCTGACTTGCCCCAGCAGCAAAGAATGCTGCAGTTGGGGCCATTTACAGCAAACATGGTCCTTAACTCCTTGAAGACAGCTGTGAAGTTAACTGCAAAAAACCAACCAACCAACCACACACCCTCACAGCTATAGATTTGTGTGTGCTACAACTAGGCCACAGGTCTCTAGAATTAAGACTCATGACAAGCTTCAAAAATACAACATTGTAGTGCAGCCAAGCCCTTCAGCCCCATGCTCAGGAAGTCGTACCCTTTTAAGTCAAGTCCTAGCTGTCTGCTGAATGGTCTTCAACCACCTCATCTGGGGCTAAATAAAACTGAACTACTGACCTTCAAACTGCAGCCAAGAGCCCTAAACTCATCTAGTGAGCATTTCACTTAAACCAGTTATTTAACACAGCATATCAAAATAAATAATCCACTGGAAAAAAAAAATACAGGAACAGTCAGGAGAGAAATAAGTTGAAGGGTAAGCCACATGGGACAATATTTACTCAGACATTCAAAGTCTGCTTATTCAGTATGAGAATCCAACTGTGGGTTAACTTCTGAACTGAAAATGCACCTTTTGTTAATTCAGGCCTAATGCAGAAGTTAGTTAGTTAACATATAAAAAGCTGAATAGTTTGGGAAGCTCTAGCTACTTCCTGCATATTTGAGACCATCTTGATCTCATTAGTAGTTGCAAATAGGTGGAACTGGTTTAACTGAAGATTTTTATAGCCCAGGGGCTGAGCTACACACAAAAAGCAGTAGCTGAAAGGTGCATGTTCAGCTGAGCTGCTAATAGCTAGAACTCGTACACATTTTAGCTAATACTTCACACCACAAGTGGTATCCAGAGCACGCTGCTATCAGTAGGAGGTCTGCTTCCTTACTGTACAAAGTATTTCAAATGATCCTGGAGGAAGTGACAGTATAAATTCCAGATACTAATATTCTGGTGATGGAAAAGAAAGCAAGTCATAGGAGCTGAAACAGAACAAGGACATTATGTTATCCTTAAACCCAATCTTGGATGATACGTGTAGTTCCCATCTCTGTTTGTCAAAATTGGATGAGAACTACAAGAAGCAGACAAAGATTACATGATGGACTGGTCTGGGATTCATTCTTTGTAAGGGAATAAAACCACAGGACAGTTCAACCTACACAGATAGGAGCTACAAAACAGTATGGAGAGGGTAGACAACAAGAATTCTCTATTGTAGTAATTAGTAGGCATCAACTGAAACAAGCATGTGAGGCAAGCTGAGGTAACAAATTTTCCTCCCAGGACAGGCGTGTGCTGTAGAACCACTTATCACAGAAAAAAATATTAGAGTTGATGCAGGTTCAGAAAGTCACTGCTTTCACAGGAGAACTCACTGGAAGGAAGGGGCTCCTGAGATTTCTGTTTCGAGATTGAAAAGCTATGCACCTGTATTCTTCATGTGCATCTTTGAACACTTGATATTAGCCACTGTTAGAAAGGACAGTTGTTCTGACAGGTTGGTCAGGAGGGCAGAAATGCTTACCCAATGAACTTAGGATCAGAGAAAGCAAGCGAATACCCAAACCATTACAGCAACCCAAGCAATTAGCAGGAACTCTCAGCTCCCCTAATTTGGTAACAGTTGGTGACACGAGTCTGAAATAAGATTGTAACTCCTTGTTTAAGTATTTAATACTATCCTCCCAGGCTTAATGAGACATGACAATGAGACAAGAAACCGGAGCCTTATTTCACCATAAAAGCAGCTTAAGAAAGAGGAAGCCCTGTGGGTCTTGTTTAGGATACTCTAACTTCTGAATGCATCTCAGCAGCTGTGTAAAAGCAGGTCACTTCAAGCAAGAGCCAGTTCATTGTAAATAATTCATGTGATGTCATCAGATGTCATAGTAGATAATGTCAGGCGTTGTGTCTTACTGCACTGAAGACTTACATTCCAAGGTTCTTGTTACTGGAGGTTAGCTGAACCAGCTGCTGAGGAGCTGTGTGAAGGTCAACAATATGCTTGAATACTGACTTATTACTTGTTAGTCTCCGAAAAGATCAGAGGTACAGTTTTCCCAGACCAAAAAAAAATCATCGTTAAGAATTATAGTTCCAGAAACAGTCAGAAGTTTTGCTACAGATTTTATTTCATATTACATGATCCATCAAATATCACATCTACCAATAGATGTCTAAAAATCTCATCCAATTTTCCTTCGAAGAAATCTAGCCTACCACCTTTCCAACGCACTGCCCCCTTTCTTTCTAGTCAACTTAACACAAATCCATCTGACAACCTAACCTCACCAGGTTACAAAAGTACAGGTGAATACTACATAGAAGACTGACAATTACTACAGCATTACCAGTCAAAACAAATCTTTTCACTCAGTGCAGAGAACTGCAACACCACGTTCGTAGAAGCTACGAGGGTCTTCCTTGGTAGCTATTTCAAAGTCAACCGTGAAAATCAGATCAGCACGAGTGAAGTTCAGATAAACTGGTAAAGTAACCTGGGAAAAAACATGAATACAGAAGAAGAGTTTATGTAAGGCAGCTGAAGAGCGTAAGAAGTTTCTATAACACTGCATGGTATTTATGAGATGGGAATTTAGTCTCAGATAACTCAATACCCAAAATATGAGAAAAAAGCCAGGCCTAATAAATTCACCTAAAGCACAGCCTTCTTTATAGGTATAAATTCAAGTTTTGGCCTGAACAGCATTAGTATTTTTTGGATGCCTCTCCTTCTTATCTAACTACAAAGGAAAGACCTAGTCAACACTAGGTCTGTTTGCTGCTAGCCCAGAATTTAGGTACCAACTGACACTGAGAATATTAGAAAAGAACAATTTGATTTGTGGTGCTCGATAAAAGTATCCATAAAGCTTCAGGAAAAAAAATTACTAGGTAGATCTAATCATGAGAATTTTTAAAAAATTCTTTTTATCAATACTTACAACATTTGCTTTTTTATCAGCATTTGTCTGCTTGATCCAGCGAAGCTGTGTAATGGGCAGTACAGTTGAAATAGCATTTGAAAGCGACAGCTTGTTGTTACTGCATGTAGCTCCCTGAAGCTTCAGGCCTGTAAATTGAAATACACTTTAGAGTTCTAAGAGCTTTCATACACCCAGACAAAGATTGTCTCCCTATGTTACCATTTAAGGGCTGTCTAAGTCCACTAAATGAGAGGTTAAGTATTTCATACCACAAAATAAAGAGGTTGTAGCAGATACACTATCCAATACCACTTAAATATATACTGACCCTAGTCTTGAGATTTATTAGCGTAATTACTTCCCGACTAACTAATATCAAACTAATCTTTAAACAACTTCAGAAAGTGTGTATTAACTTTTGCAATGATATGATCTTCTTTATTTGATACAGCCCATTTAATACCAGAAGCTTCTGGAAGTATTTTAGAGCAAGGACATCCTTCTTTCTGATAAGCTTACCTGTCACTCCAAAACTGCATGCATCCAGTACTGCATTCTGTGTAGTTGTAACATTGACCTCAAGACAGAGTTCTTCAAGGGACCAACTGTTTGCTTGGGCAACATACTGTCTTGTAGCAGTAATATATGCCTCTGGTACAAACAGGCCACCAAGGCACACATGGATGTTCTAGTTGAGGGAAAAAAAATTAAAAAGAAAAAAAAAGGATATCAGCTGCAGTATTAATTAATGATTATCGTTAAGTATTACTTCAGCAATCTATTTACATTAGAATTTTCCTGCCGCTACTGGAACACTGTGTAACTGCTAAACTGCTTTTTGCTCTAAGGCTACGTCTTCTGTCATTCTAAAATACTAAGTTTCCCTCTAATCTGTACGAACAGTTAGCCTGCTAAGCCCCACCATTTTGAGATCAGGAGATACTCAACAGTATTTACAAGCACATTTCAGAGAACATTGACTGAAGTTGTTCTGCCTGACGAACTATTTAGAGGTCTTGATGTGAAGACTCCATGAAGTAGTTATACAGCTCCATCTGAATTAGACAGAACCTCTAGAAAAAGTCAGCACAAGATACCTTTAGTTCTTTTGCTCCACCAGAAGCAGCTGCCTGGGAAATATTCTGCAGCTGTTTAATGCGCTCACTGAAGTCGGACACCCACTGAATAACAGTCATACCAGCTGGCACTGTGTAATGAGACCAGCTACGAGGCAAAATACCTATGAAAAATGTGATTAGAATTAAGTTTTGTTTGTATACAAGTTGGAATTACACACTATTTTGACACTTTGCTTTTCCTCCCAATAGCCATTTAAGACTTGGACCAGGATATCAGCCTCTATCTTAAAAGGCTCCTCAGTAAGTGAAAGCAAATGGCCTCCAGGTCTAGTATTTATTTAAAATGCCATCCAGTTACAGAAACCCTTCAACAGCAACTTCAGTTACACACAGCTATATACTACAGTAACTGATCTCCAAGTTTTCATGAAGATTGGAGTCCTTTAGAAAAATTTGAAGAAGTGTCTGTGTTTTAGGAAATGCTTTTGTTCAAAGCAGACAGCAGATCTTCATGTATTACTAGAAGTAGGATGTCTGCGAAAAGTCCACATTTATGTACAATCTTGAAACAGAAGTTCAGAGAACTTGAATATTTTGTAGGAGATTTTATAGGAGCAATATTACTCACTTTGTGGTATAAATAACTTTGTTCCATCACAATTCAGAGACAGAAAGAATTGAGAAAGACTTCAGCTCAGAAATTAAGCTGCTGATATAAACTGTACAAAAAAAGCCTAATATTAGCTGCCTCAACTTGAAATCCCAAACCAAACCAATTGGTAAAGTCAACCCCAATTTTCCTGCTTTTTTTTTTTTTTTTTAAGCTGCTGAGCATAATAGCCTCCAACTTACAGAGTGCAAGAGGCAGAGAGCGCACCGGGAGATGCTAATTTGAATTACCATACCTTTCACCAGTTCATTTATAAGTGTACGCAAATAGTTGGTTTGTTTCTTTTTTCCTTCACACACTTGAACCACATCTGCAAGGTCCTGACGAACATCCTGAAGCAGCTTAGCTCCCATTTTCACCTCTCTCTCAAAGAATCGGAACAAAGGATCCTGATTGTCAAAACATTGAAAGTAAGTTGCAGATCAAAGTTCAGGATTCTTGCTGGAGAACTGCTACAAAAAGCAACCCTCAAATCCTGGATGGACTGACCAGTGACACTGTGACTACAAGCATTAAACACAAAGATGCAGTCCATGGTGCAGAAAGCGATTGCAGAGACTGTTTTACAACCGACAATCTCCTCTCCCTTGGAGAAGCAAGAAAGTAGAAGTCTTAGTTGAACAATTAATGCAGACTGCCTGCTGCAGCTCCTTCCAATCAGCTCTGGATTTCTTTTAATCAGCAACAAAAGGTTCTCACCTACTATCCCAGAGTAAGTCTTTAGAAGCAGTTAGGCAATCATGGGCGTATTCAACTGGGGAGCTTATTCCTGAGTTAGAGCTTAGGCTACTACTGTCCAGATCACAAAAGTTTTCTCCAGCTCTTCCAATTTCTGTTCCCAGTTAGCAGAAGCTGCTGCTGTATCTCCCCTCACTAATCATCACTAAATTTTAGCAGTAATTAATGTGCACTGGCTCTAAAGGCAGTATCATAAGCAGCAGTCAGCGTGCTACAAATACAACAGGAAGCACTTGTTTCTTGCTACCTGATCACAGAGAAGCTTCAGAAATGGTACCCTTGATAGACAGTTTGCCACTGTATTTCTTCAAATAATCCCCAGAACACATAAACCAACTTTTAAGAGCATTTCAAGAAACCCAGCAGGGCATTACATAGCTATGGCAGTCAGAATCAGCATCGATACAGGTTCCATTGTCCCCCCAACAGTTTAATGGGTACTTGAAAATCACAATGCACTTGTTCCAATATACCAGAACTTGTGCACTTCTTATATCCATGTTAGAAAAAACTTAGTTCTTACCTTAATGTTCTCCACAGTTCGCTTCAGATGGTTTAGAGTTTGTGGGATAAGGTGAAGCCAGTTAGAGGCTGTGGTATGCAGTGTTCTCATCCAGGCTGGGCGACCATCTGACGTAGAATCAGTTCTTGTTTTCTTCTCAGTTTCTGCATAAGCTAGATCATCCTCATCCTCTAGCATCTGCATTTTCAGCATTTTACTGATCATATCTATGCCTAAAGCAGAAGATATGCCGTTAGTCAGAGAAGCAGTGGCATCAGGATGAAAACATTTTACTACATGCAAGAACTAGGACTTTTCTTTTTCCCTAGTCTTGACCTAAGATACAGAACTACTTAGCTGTAGGTGGCTCCAGAGCTCACAATAAAGCTTTCCAGAATCAAGATGGGAGCTTGACATCTGGAAGGCTGAATGTTTAATTCACAAGCTTCAGGCCAGTTTTTGGACTGCTTGAGTGTTTTACCTTGCAGAATTTAAACACACTATGTTGAGGGAGGAGGGGAAAGCTATCAACTCTTCAGCAAAAAATATATTTCACTTCTGCTTTTTAGTTAAAATGTTGGCCTGGTAATCTATGTGAGACCTTATTAAAGTTCTGATTTTACCTTGTGTGGTGAGAAGAACTTTCTCTGCATTATTTGGCAGGCCCAGCCATGACGGCGTTTGTGTATCTGGCAGCATCTCAACCCACTGGACAAATTCTTCACGCCTACAAATCAGAGTTTTAATACTCATTAGAAGGCTTCCCCTGTTAGAATGGCAAGGTAATTCTTTGCCCGAGACAAAAGTTTACACAGCTGAATTCCAGCACAGAGATACAGGTTAGGCTGGGTTTGGGTTTTTTCGTTTTGGTTTGGTTTTTTTGGGGTTTTTTTTTTGTTTTTATTTTAAAAAGAGAAGTTGTACATAGAGATCAGGATAAGGATAAAAATGATACCTGATTCCATCTGGCATCTGAATATCTTTGTGTCCATCAACTTTGCAAGCCAGTTTGAATTCACTATCAAAACTTAAAGTAGTGAACAGACGTTCCAAGAATGTATTTAACAAACGTTGATCAAATTCATTATCGACACGACCTCCATAGATAGACTGTGCCATCAGTGTCTTTAATGCAGACCAGGGGATTTTATCAGGTGAGATGTTTTGGCGGCCCTATAAATAAAATGCAATGTAATTAGCAGGAAACAATCCTTTTCACCTCTTCTCTGATAGAGGAATCAAATTCAAGAACTAAGTTAAATTGCCACCAGGTTATTTGAGCCTACCCATCTAACTTACTAAATGTTTCCAGAACAGACTGCCTCACTGAAGATCTTAAGTAATCCAAGTATTACCTGTACCTAAGTACACAAAACTACTTGCCTTTGCTGTATCATCCAGCCATGTATCTACTGTGTCACAGGCAGATCTCAGATCAGATTCTCCAAATTCATACTTCTTGGACCAACCCAATGGAGCATAGCGCAAACGCTCTTGGATAATGGCATGGAACCAGGCAAGGAGAAAATATAAACGAGCACGCTCATTTGGAGACTAGGAAGTGGAGAGAAAGAAAAAAATACACACACTTATTACACAAGTGAACTGATAATCAAAGCTTGCTAGAAGGCTAGAAAAGATCAGATTTAATGCTAGATTGCTACCAAAACGGAATGCATTCTACCAACAGAAGGAGCAACTACTACTGTAGTTCTGTGAGAACAAAACATTTTATGTACATCTTAGAAGCTGAAGTTTTATCATCTTTTTCTAAGGTAAGATTTTAACGAACGCGTTCTGACATCTCTTTTCACCCACACAAGCCGCAGCCTTACCTTGCACATTCTAGAAACCGGAATGCTACTGAAAGTCCTCAGCATGTTTGCCTTTACACCAGGAGGAGGTTCAAACACGAAGATCCGGCCAGCACGTAACAAATTCACTGGCACCTAAAAGAGAAAAGATCAATAAACTCAAATCCAACTCTTTTAGCCTTCACTAAACTAAATCCCTCTAACAGCACAGTTTGCATTAGATTCAAAATCTCACTGTGAGCACACACAGTGATGTCCTGCCTTTCTTTGGGAGGGTAGGGGAAGCAGCAAAAGGAACGGTATGAAGTTTTCAGCTACAATTAAGTTATCAGAATCCAAGGCTAGTAACTACCCTGACAAGCACGTATTCTCCTCCCCCTTTAACGCAGAAAGGCAGTAATGAGAAAACCTTCCCTGGGTAGCACTCCTGGCTGTGCACGGCAGTTATTCTACCAGAGCATCAAATTTCAGATCAGTGTTACCTTTGGATTAATCTCCATGGTAAGGAAGAGTCTGAAGCAGGCATGGGGTTGTAGGGAATGTAGCTTCTTTTCTAGTTGCATGAGCCAACCAGGAGCCAGGTGAACGTTCTTCAGCATTACCCATCTGTGAAGTTTTGAAAAAGAACAAGTGCTTTTTAGTGTACAGCTTACGGATCTTGGCTATAATCACCACAAAGAGTAACAGAATATATTAATGCTACAGATTTTCCTCCTTCTTTAAAACCTGTCTTCTACATAGAATCAGCTACTGTCTACTGTAAATGGGGTAACTTTTCTGTTTTGCAGATACAACCTACTTCTCTTGAAAAATATTTAAATCAAAGTTGTGAACAGCTGTGCTTAAGTTATTACAAATTTCAGTTCAGAAGACAGTCCCAATTTTTTTTAACCAGTTTTACCTATTTACTCAATAGATTATTTCCCTCTCTGCCCATTTACCTTTCTACTAGGCAGTATTCTAGCTAAAAAGGAGACAGAACTTACCTTCCAGATTTCACTGCTGTGTTTATTGCTTTATCTGCTTGGTTAAATCCTTCAGCAGAACCTAAAAGACAGAAGGTTGCTAAAGCTCTTCCTGCTAGCAGTTTCATTTATGCTTAGATGATGAAATATGGCATGTTCTTACCAATAGCAATAGAAGTAATCTGTGTATTCTGCTCAGCTGCAAGGTCTTCAACATGACCACTGGCATCGTAACCAGGCACTGAACACATCAGCACAGGGGTATTAGGTTTCACCTATTGTCCGAGAAGTTTAAAAGGATACGAATCAGTCACTACATGAATACAAGAATGTAGTAAGCTCAGTTTTTCTTCCCTCTGGCCAGCTAAAGACATTATGCTACTCTTAGTTTTACATTAACAAATAAGAAAATAATCCATTCTTCAAACTACCTTGGGGAGGATAAGTGGAAGAAATGTTCCGGTAGATAGCTTTACTCACTATGGAACTCATGCAAGGTGGAACTGAGCATTACCTCAGGATTTTAGCCTTTCAAAAACAGGCAGGTTACCTCTGTATCTACGATGTGTGTCAGATCTAAAGGCTGCTCCATAATGGACATGAACGACTCTCCAAGATTTGTTGAAACAAAGGTATGTGCCATTGCCAACAAACGATCTGGACGGAAGGCCTGGATCAGAAGCAAGCGATGAATGGCCTGTCCAATAGGAGCTGAAAAGGGGAGACACGATTAGATGGACAGGTAAAAAAACCATCCTCAACACCTTCCTCTTTTCAATTCTCCATTCCATTTTTCCCATCCTGTTCTGAAAACCAGATATTTAGAGAGTTAATTATCCCTTTGAAAGATCTGTTGCAACATAGTAATGAAATGCTTATATTCTGTCTTCAGTTTGACAGTCAAAAGAAACTTACCATCTTCAGTTGGTTTGTCTTCTGTGACATTTTAATTACCTGCTTAATTGCTCATGTTGCGAGCCCTTTAAAAGCCTACCTTGACAAGATGCTTTTGGATTCCACTGAAATGCTACTGGTTTACAAAATCTATAGTCTAGAAGTATTGCCATGAAGTGATTTTAACTTCCAGGGAAAACGGATCACATCTCCTCACTCATTCAATAATCTGCCGTTCTGCTAGATTTTGAAGTATTATATACTTGTCTAGCATAGATAGGATAGATAACTGAAGCAACTCTAGGTTAACGGTCAAGCTTTATGGTAGCTAGTAAATACAAGCTTAGAATCCTTAATTCAGAAAGCCACCTACAGGAATGAGCCCTGAATGATCACTGATGGCAAACACCTTTCAGATAGGGGAAGGGTTGAAGGGCAACAGTCATATCCTTAAGTTCTAACTCTTAACAAATTAGCACTAACAACTAATGCAGCAAGAATTAAGACTTCATGCTTAGATACAACTGCAGGAGGAAACATTCTAGTAGTCCAGTCCTGTCCTCAGAAAATCTGTGTCTTGGAGCTTTTTAGAGTATTGAGCTACCTCCAGATTTGCAATGACTAAGGTTAATCCAAACTATTATGCAATCTAATAAAATTGTGGAAGTATGTTTCGTCCTCAGTGGAAGACCAGATCACAGGTTAAGGAGCAGGAACCAAGTGTAGTGACTATTGCTTAAAAAAAGTGGTTTTTTTTTTTTTTTAAACAAACAAAACGAAAACACCAAACTTGAGGTTTTTCCACGATCCCAACTTTATGATTTTCGCAGGCATTAAGGTCCAAATTAAAGTTCTACTTTAGAATTGCTTTAAAATCATAGTAATTCTACTTAGATTAAAGTCAGTACTGTAGGATTGGTGTGGACAATAGTGCGACTTAACTTACTTGCAGGTTTTTCTTCAGTCCAAAGATATGGTACAGTCTGCTCTGGTGAACTGCTATCCAGCCAGATACAGAATTGCTATATTGAAAGAAAATGCAAAAAACTTAAAATGGAGTTTCATGGTATCAAAAATCTGCTGCAAGGTGCAGGTCCTGTTCACGGTGCAACAGAGATGTTCAATCTCAGCCTTAAAATCTAGAATTTAATGTACTGCAGAAGTGTTCAGCTACATACCAACTTTCAGTAGGAAACAAAGATTGCTAGGGTAGGGTTGAACTTGGTACAGTCCAAAGTCTACTAGCTTTGGATTTGCAAACAGATCTTTAAAAATTCTAGTAAGTAGTTAAATGTCTGAACAATGAAATGCACAAGTTCGTAAGATTTTTCCCATTTAATGCTCATATCTTACCATCTGTCTTTAGAATAAAAATTTAGATGGAGTACCGGATGAAGCATTTGAGCTTCCATCTACGAATAAGTCTTGAGAAGTAAGACAGGGCTAACATTGTTAAAGAGAATTTCATTAATATAATAGTGCTTAAGTCAAACATTAAACTTAGCCCCAAATATTGTCCAACACTCAACATAGTTTGGTCTTTTCCAAGGCTTCTAGATATAAATGGTTTGAGTGTTTCATATATAAATGGTTTGAATGTTTCCCTGAGGAAGACTACAATTAGTCCAGTCCTGTCCTCAGAAAATCTGTGTCTTGGAGCTTTTTAGAGTATTGAGCTACCTCCAGATTTGCAATGACTAAGGTTAATCCAAACTATTATGCAATCTAATGAGATTGTGGAAGTATGTTTCGTCCTCAGTGGAAGACCAGATCACAGGTTAAGGAGCAGGAACCAAGTGTAGTGACTATTGCTTAAAAAAAGTGGTTTTTTTTTTTTTTTAAACAAACAAAACGAAAACACCAAACTTGAGGTTTTTCCACGATCCCAACTTTATGATTTTCGCAGGCATTAAGGTCCAAATTAAAGTTCTACTTTAGAATTGCTTTAAAATCATAGTAATTCTACTTAGATTAAAGTCAGTACTGTAGGATTGGTGTGGACAATAGTGCGACTTAACTTACTTGCAGGTTTTTCTTCAGTCCAAAGATATGGTACAGTCTGCTCTGGTGAACTGCTATCCAGCCAGATACAGAATTGCTATATTGAAAGAAAATGCAAAAAACTTAAAATGGAGTTTCATGGTATCAAAAATCTGCTGCAAGGTGCAGGTCCTGTTCACGGTGCAACAGAGATGTTCAATCTCAGCCTTAAAATCTAGAATTTAATGTACTGCAGAAGTGTTCAGCTACATACCAACTTTCAGTAGGAAACAAAGATTGCTAGGGTAGGGTTGAACTTGGTACAGTCCAAAGTCTACTAGCTTTGGATTTGCAAACAGATCTTTAAAAATTCTAGTAAGTAGTTAAATGTCTGAACAATGAAATGCACAAGTTCGTAAGATTTTTCCCATTTAATGCTCATATCTTACCATCTGTCTTTAGAATAAAAATTTAGATGGAGTACCGGATGAAGCATTTGAGCTTCCATCTACGAATAAGTCTTGAGAAGTAAGACAGGGCTAACATTGTTAAAGAGAATTTCATTAATATAATAGTGCTTAAGTCAAACATTAAACTTAGCCCCAAATATTGTCCAACACTCAACATAGTTTGGTCTTTTCCAAGGCTTCTAGATATAAATGGTTTGAGTGTTTCATATATAAATGGTTTGAATGTTTCCCTGAGGAAGACTACAATTTGACTAGCATATTTAGTAAGTTCGACTCATTTTTCTTCAATGCATTTCTCCAAGTTCTGTTTTTTTTTTAAAACAAAAATCCATATGTAAACCTCAAATTATGCTTTGTCTATTATGCTTTCTTTAGATGTATCCAGTTATTTCACTGATATCCCCTAATTCTGCATTGCCTCCAGCACCCCTGATTCTACAGATCTCTACAAAGTCCCAGCCCAAGCTATACATTATTTTACCCCAGGTTGAAGAGTTTGAGGAAAATTAGACATAGCAAAGAGAATTCAACTTTTAATATAAAAACTAGGCAGGGCAACCAAACAGGTACTATTTAAGATACGGACATGTTTTGGAACATACAGTTTCACAGTCAGGACACAGATGTATTCTTAGAACACTTAAGTCATGAGAAGGAGCAAAGGTGTTCAACAGCTGAGCACTATCCAAATTTATTCCAAATAGTAACGTCCAAGAGCCCACCATAATGATGTTATGTATGGCTAGGGCTGCTCCCCTCTGCTGCATAATTATCACACAATAGCGATACAGTAAAAGACGCACAGTATCACACTTTCTGCTACCACAGGAACCAAAGCTGACCGCAAAGTTAGATGAATGGTAAGGGTGCTTCCAAGGCCGAGTAATGAACGATGCTGGTATTTACAACTCAAGTTTCATAGCTTGATTACAAATGAATTAAGAACATTCATTTCCACAATAACTACAGCTAGTTAACCTGTAAGGCTTCCTTTCTCATACTAGGAGAGCTTACTTGTAAGCATGAAGCTCTTAAAGCAGACACCTAAAAAGCTTTACCAGGTAGTTTAGTGCCGAAACAAACCCTAGTCAACACTTACCTCATCAGCTTGAACTTTTGAAACAAGGTCCTTAAATGCAGGAAGGCAGCTCAACCTCATCATTGCTTCTGTTTGCTCTACAGTCAAACCATTGATTTTTGGGAGAGATGCAGTGTTTAGTACAATCTCCTTCCCTCTCAAGAAATGCTGGAATTCTGCATCATATGTAGGCTCCCTAACATTAAGGAAAAAGAAGACTTTAGCTAGGTGCCTTCAAGACATCCCTCCCTTTTTCAACTAAAGCGAAGTGAGAGAACAAACGTTTACCCAATAGTGCCTTTCAGTTTAATCCGGGCCAGCAACATAGCAAATGTTATATGATCTTGATGCAGCATGCCACGTGCCACTCTATTGAAAGCCACCTACCAACAAAACAGTGAAGTTAGTAGCAGAAGCAGCCTTGAACTCTGACCCTTCAAAAATGATTAAAGAATTACATTTACTAATTAAAAAATTGAACCTGAAAGAGATCCTTTGTGATGATTGAGAGACGCTGAGTATGGTCTGTAATTCCCTTCAGATTTGGGTTCTCATACAAGACGTTGTGATAGATGTCCAAGAAAAACTGGAGAGAGTATTGGTACAGGAAATGTATCTGAAAGACAAAAGAGGTTTTTTTTCCTCTCGAGAGTCCTGCTGTTTGATAGTCAATGGCTTATGCCTACCAAACTGCAATACAGCAGCCAGGGCTGGAATTAGGCAGTGCCTGTTTAGCTTTGAACAGTAAATACATGAAGCTTCTGGTAGGAAGAAGAACTCATCCTACCTGCTTCAGTGACTCCATAGTAAAGTAGATACTGCTGCATGCTGTAGAAAGAGGCAAGTACTGCTGAGAAACAGTCTCCACTTCTTGCATGACAATATCAGTCTCTTCTACTTTTCTGGTGACCTCTGCTGCTTCCTTCTTCAGGTTCTCAAGCGTAGTAATGATGGTGTCATCATCCAGGATACGTCCCTTCACTTCATTAAGCGCTTGTAGTAGGGATTTTTCTAACTGACGCAAGCGCAGCTGAAATTCACCTTAATTGGAAGAAAAATTACGTTACATATTGTATAGGTGTATTAGTTTTTAAGAATTATATGAATTGCATATACTTTGCCATTGGACATCCTGAAAAAGCAAGAGTATCAGCTATAAAGGTATTTCACTATGTATTTCTACAGCTACAGAAAACTGACAGTATTCTTTTAGAACAGGAGGAAGTTACTTTAGTTTTGGTGAGCATACCCTGAAGCTTGAGGAGGTCAGAGCGTTTTTCATCAACATCTGGTCTTTCAGCTTTCAGGACTTCATTCAGACACTGGCTCTGCAAGCTGCTGCGAGTTACTGTGAAGTTCACAAATGTAACACGAGAGCAGAGGTCTGGTGGGAATTCAACCTATCAGAGGAAACATGAAAAACTTTTTCAGCTCTCTGACATACCGTTTCTACAAACAGGACAGCCTTTTGTTTTAACTTACTGTTGGATCTCTGGTGGAGAGGAAGATAACGAAGGATGGTGACAAATCAATATCTTGGTCTCCCAGAGTAATCAGAACTCTGCCTCCAGTTCTCCGGACTTCACGATTCAGAACAGGATTCAGAACTGGATCATAGCTCTCCACATCCTAGAAGCAGAGATATATTAAGAGATTCTGTTTCTTGCAAGTGTCTCAAGCTAAAAATCCTGATCCAACTGGGGCTTAAAGCTCTGGTAGCTATCAGTTTGCAGTTGGTTTTGAATACGGATGACATTCAGAAGGTATTTCCACTTTAGATTGTAGTTGAAGTACACAAGCACAGAGTTTAGGCTATTACCATACAATCTCTCAGTAGGGCAGTATTATTATTGTGTTAGTTCTAATGCGTAATAAGCCCTATTCTAAGCAGCACAAGCAATAGTTACTGATCTCATCTGTGAGCTAATCCTTTGTTTTACCATTTCCATACTAAGAAACGAAAAATATAGCCATCTCAAGTGAAAGTCAACTATTCCTACAGTTGCCTCTTTCTTTGTATTACTGAAACTTCTTCCTGCTACTCAGAACAGATTTAATTCTAGATAACTAGCCATATTAGGTGCTATTACCTACGACTAGAGATAGCATATGGGAACAAAGGAACAGACAGGCAGGCTGCAAGTCATTTTATAGAGTGGAAATAAAGAAAGATCATTTGAAAATAAAAGCATTTGATCTTAAAATGGTGGAAAAAAGGAAATACCTTCTTTGGACTGTGTTTCTCACTTATCATATTTTTCTCAGGACTAACACCTCACATCACTCAGTACTATTTACTTGTTAAATTATGGTTTGAAAATAAAGTTGTTTGCAATTGTTTTGTTAGTAAGATGCAAACTTCTCTAGTACACAGGGCAGAATTCAGTCATTTTAAATAGTTTCTACATGATCAATACAACTAACCTGTACCAGAAGTGGGTTACCAAATCTCAAGGCGCTTTCCAAGTTCTTCCTGAAAGCGTCATCCAAGAAACTAGTACGAGTTATCTTACGGTCTTTATATTCATTCATGATAAACTCTGTAGCTTGCCCGGAGGGATCAATGATCAATGGATACCTAAGTTAGTAATAAAAAACTTTCATTATTTGGGTTTTGACTGCAGAGAGCCTCTAAGCAGTTTTATGAATTTAGGTTGCATTTAGTCTCAACTCTAAAAGCTTGTATACTGAAGGAACAAGTTGGTCAGGTTCAACGACTTATTTCAGTTCAGTTTTGAAAGGTAAGTCTGTATTTGGACAACAAAATAGCTTCAGTTCAAGCCAACTTAATTTTAACAGCTAAGCATAACAAGAGAGGCAAGAAAAGATGAGAGTTTTTATGTTTACACATGGTTGAGAAGCTTTTACAAACATTAGGAGCTCTCACAACAGTGAAACAGCACTTTGAAAGAGTTACTGCTTCTTTGATAGGTGCAAAATCCGACCTGCTGTGAGAACATCGCTTTAGAATTCTACATCTTAGGATGAAATACCTATTAAACCGCTTGAGCATGATGGCGTTCTCAGTGCACAGGTCGTCTGCAGGTAGAGAACTTGCTTGCCAGCGAAGCCGCTCATCTGCGTTGGAAAGGTACTCTGTCCTTGCAATGTCTGTACGGAACTGCAAGAAGTACATACAGTTAGTATTTGACTAAAGATTCTCCAACTAGCTGGTGAAGACATTTTGAGTAAATGCAGCTCTGCAAGGTATTCTTTTCCAATAGCTCCATTCTTTACTTAGCAATCTTAAAGCTTCTTTAACTGTTGCAGTAAATTGATTTATGGTTAAATTATCACGACCATATCTTTACCTGGATATTTGCTTGCTGCAAATGGTGAGACCATGTAGTGAACAGGTTCTGACGCATCTGCTGATCAAAGTAGCCAGCATAGGCAATAAAAGCTCCTGAAAGTAAGCAGTCTCCTGCAATAGTAGACATCTGGTTCTTGAAAGTTTCACTTGTCTTTTCCCATCTTTCACGTTCAGCAGAAAGACTCTTCAGAAGAGCTGTGCTACGGTTTACCTAGAAGTGGTGAAGTAATCTCTTTAGATGACGAATTGTTACAGTATTAAATGTGTCTGGGGACACTTATATTGACTCAAGGCCCAAGTTAAATTTAAAAGCTCAGAATGAAATTAGATTTGTGTGTTTCTTCACTTCAGTGTTAATTTATTATGTTGGTATTCAACTGTTACTTGGAAGAATTTAAAAGTGTAAGTACTGGTATAGTAATGACATGCTAATAATTAGATTAAGTACATTGGGAATTCCGCTCCCCCAGTAAAGTCCAGTTAAAACATTACAATTGCACTACATCCATGCCTCTTTCCAAAGGCTTCCCACTTATTGTAAGCCTTGTGTGATGTCTCATTAATCAGCTGGCAACATGAATTGATATTTCTAACTCCAGCCAGGTTTCAGTAGATTAAGAAGTTCGTGAGATCCAGGGACGAAACAGACAACTCAGATGCACTGCACAGGGAAAGCAACCAAGTCTGCTCACAAGTTTGAAGAATGGTTCAATTTCTGACTGTCGAAGATTAAGGAACGGTAAATTACTGATATATGAGAGTCTTACTTTTGCTTCTACAGCAGCCAAGTCTGCCTTAATAGCTTGAGCCTCCGAAATCAGTACTGCATATTCTTCTTTGTAACGGGCAATACTGGCCTCAAGATCACGAATCATCTGCTCTACTTCATTTGCTTTCTGCTGGTTGTCTTTGGCATCATCCTCCAGCTTCTGCAGCTCATTGCGTAGAGGTTCTACTCTTTTCAACATATCAGCATAGTTCAGCTGTAAACAGTAAACAGGCCCTTTATACTTTCTAAAATCACATGTGTTAACAAGAACCACAGCATTCAGGTATATACTATCAATTGCATCTTTTCAAGCTTAGGTGCTTGTGACCTGTATAAGAACTAATAGCTCCTTAAGAGAAACTTTGGATTGTTTATCAATCACTAGGACTCTAGTTTAAACCAAGCCCAGACACAAAAGTAATTGCTTTCTGCAAGATCCTTTTACTGCTCTGTAGACTTACAGAAGTCATCTGAAAGGTTGAGACCACACTAAGTAGTGTACAGCACTGTTTTGCATAAATACTTGACTGGGTGTCCATGCCAGTACTGAGCTAATCTACCTTTCTTAGTAAAGAATTGAGTATAACCAAGCCACAGAACAATTAGGATAGGACCTATTGGCAAGATATAAGCTAAACAGAGTCCCTACACATCATGCCATTCATAGCAGGCACAGTTTTAAAAAGTCAAGCATACTGTTGTATTGAACACCAACAGGCAAGTGAAACTATCCTTGGATATCTCAGTCTGGGGGCATCTTCCCAAAAGCCTATTCCTTTAGGAAACTAGTCAAGTATTTAAAAGTCTGCCTAAAAGACCTTAACAGAGCTGCCTGTGAGCGTGCCCCACTCTGAAGCAAGACAGAGACTGCATAAGTTTCATTAAGAGGATTCCATTGTGTGTTCTAGCTAAGGACTGTATTGTCCTGTAGAATGACAGTACATACAGAAAGGATCAGCTATTGTTTACCTGAAGTTTCTTGGTGCAAAAGGTATATCACAACTGGCCAGTAGTTCTCTGGCACAGTACTACAGGGCCCAAAGCATTCATCTGAACCTTCTACTGATTTCTTTGAAGCAAAATAGCTTGCAATATTTAGTTGAACAGAGACAGATTCAGAGCCTTTAGACACTGTTATATGCCTTCAGGTTCACTCTTTTCACTTTGCATTTGCTTTCCCACAGTACTGACTTTACCTGTGCAATTGCCCATTTCACCATAGGCCCACAGGCCAATGATGCTCTGTTTACAATTTCATAGTTGTAACTTGGATTTGACAGGTAGTTTTTCTTCATCTTCTCCCGGATGGCATCACTGAAAAGGAAAAGTTTTTAGAGACAGCATGAGTACACTGTATGTCAGCACACAGGTGTTCAGTATCTCTTCATCTGGCCTGCCTTCCACAGTTGACAAACATTTCCTAGCAGTTTTGCTGACTGGTAGCTGAGATGTTTTAATTAGTTCAAGATGTTGTTTCAGAAATTACAGCTTACGGGTGATAAAAGGCACTTAATATTTTACGATTAGTCACTCACAACTTGCTTAACTCTGCTCAGAAGAAATTGGGGTTGGAAGGGAATTCAGGAGGTCTCTAGTTTGACCTCCTGCTTAGATTCAGAGCCAGCTAGGAGGTCAGCCTGGACAAAGTTCTGTCCTGGTTTCGTCTGGGATAGAGTTAATTTTCTCCCTAATGGCTGGTATGGTGCTGTGTTTTGGATTTAGGATGAGAATAATGTTGATAGCAACAACTAAAACATCAGTGTGTTAAGTAGTGCTTACACTAGTCAAGGACTTTTCAGCTTCTCATGCCCTGCCAGTGAGAAGCTGGGAGGGGGCACAGCCAGGACAGCTGACCCAAACTGGCCAAAGAGCTATTCCATACCATATGGCGTCATGCTCAGTATATAAACTGGGGGGAGTTGGCCGGGGGACGGTGACTGCTGCTTGGGAACTGGCTGGGCATTGGTAGGCAGATGGTGAGCAATTGCATTGTGAATCACTTATTTTGTGTATATGCTTTTATCATTACTATTATTTTCCCTTCCTTTTCTGTCCTATTAAACTGTCTTTTCCATCTCAACCCCCAAATTTTTCTTTTTTTTTTTCACCGATCTTCTCCCCCATCCCACTGCGGGGGAGTGAGTGAACGGCTGTGTGGTGTTTAGCTGTCTGCTGGGTTAAACCACAACAAGCTCTCAGCAACCTGGTCTGTTATTGCTGCATAACAACTTTCAACTAATAATGTGGCTTTGGACAGCAACACGCTGCTTTGCAACCATGCCTTGAAGTTATTCAACAGCAGCTGTTTTGTCCCAGTTTGCATGATACACCTTTGCTTCAGTAGTCTGTTTCCTGTACCACCTACACATTCATTACATGCAGGAGTAAATTAGTCTCACAAGAAGTCAAGTGCTACTAAAGCAATTACACAGAGAAAAGTCCAATTAAGACCTTCCATATCTTTGTGAATAGTTTATTCACATAAATAATTCACACTTGCACTTTACCTGATTTCCTCAGCAGAGAAGTTAACAATGGTTGGAATGAAGTTCTCTCTCATGATGATGGAACGTATTTGTTTCCAGTCAGTTGTACTTTCACCCAGTAGCAGGCAGATGGACTCCAGTGCTAGCTTCACTGCTGCAGGTGGATTAGCCATAGAACGGACCTCTACCAGATGCTGTTTCTTTATCGACTTCACAGCTAACCAGTGCCGGGAAGATGATGAATGTTGATTGGGAAGAAAATGAACAAAGTCCGTTAAAGTACCTTGGATTAGTAAAAACGCTTCAAGGGTCTCAAAAGGGATTTGAGATTATCAGAGAAGCAGATACTAGTGGATAACGTTCAAAAACTACTGTGTATCACTAGATGAACTCTTCTGAATGTCAACTTGCCAACCGGCCACAGGCATCTTATTCTGCTGCCTAAAAATGATTCACTTAAATCTTTATTATAAGCAATGACTCCTCTATCCAGTTTAATGAATGGACAGCTTGATTGTATGCCGTCTGTGCAGTAATAAGGCATCAGTGGTCTTTCTGATTATGACGTTTCTTTAAGAATATATAGACTGAATAAATAACTAGAGCTGTTCTGCCAGAAATGAAGCCACAAGCCGTAAAAGGAGTACCGAGTATCAGATCAGTACTATAAACAGCATAAAATCAGAGTTCGAAGATTAGGAATTTCTTCAACACTGTTCAGCTCCACGCTAAGAGCCTACACTTTTGTTAGGCAAGACCAACTCAGACTGCACCAAACCGCATTCCCATAGACTTCAGTTTTAGATCCAATCCCATAGTGTGATCTCTTCAGGTGCTAACATACCATTCTGAGCTTCAATGACAGCAGGCTCCACCTTGTCAAGATCTTCTTTCACACTCATCTGCTTGTCTGCAATGACCTCCTGCTGCTTGTGCAGCTGTTCCTGAATCTCCTGGCTCATGACCTAGGAGGAAGTTTCACAGACAAAAGACTGCTTTTTAGAAGTTGAACTTCTTCCAGTACTTGTTCTGCAGGCTCTGTTTTGTAAATAAAAATATTCACTATGCACAGAGATTTAACAAAGTTTCCTACCTTTTT
>NW_008824031.1:3583173-3611671 GCF_000699105.1 Pygoscelis adeliae
TGATCTTTCACCATCTTTTTCAACTTGTCGTTGGCTGCTGCATTCTTCACTTCCAGTTCCTGACTCTTTATTCTTAGGTCACGCCGCAATTCTTCCACCTGAGATAGATTGTAAGATGGGAGAACTCAGATTAAGCACAGGGATCTATTTAATCACTCCAGCCTTATGAAGGGCAAAGTTTTAAAGATACGTACCTGATCAACTGTTTCCTTGATTTTTCTAAGGCCAACATTCAAATGCATTTGCTGCTCCTCCAATTCACTTCGTTTCTCATTGAACAAGTTGGCATAATGGTTGATGAAGTCTAAATAGTGGCGTGGTGTGATTGCCATGGTTCTACCTCCTCGTTTTGCCAGACGAGCATTAGCCTTTAGGGAAGAAGGAACTGTAGATTACGCATTGGTTTTAAACCTATTCAAATGCCAAAGATCGTATTTTTTAGGAAACTGGTGCATGATGCTGTGGCCTAGAGATCAACACAAGTTGAGCAATGCAATAAAAACATACCTGATGGAGAGTCTGATGAACAAACACACAACTATTAACAATAGCTTCTCTGTGTGATGGTGGTTGTGGTAGCTTATCATACACAACTGGCATGTAATCGGGCACAATATAATTTGGTTTCTCAAGATCCATTTTGCTTGTGAACTCTTTGCCAACTTGGTACAGTGCCTCAGTTGACCAGTCTCCAAACCAGTTCAAGACACACCTGAAATACAAAGAATTTGTGAAGACTTCCCAAAAAGTACTGTTTTAACAGTATTGGTAATGCATGTTGGAATATAGAGCAGTTACCTGTTGAAGAGCGCAGGAGAGGTAGCTGCCCTGTCCTTCAGGCCCTCAGAAGATGGATTCATAGTGAACACAACATGGAGATTGCGAATAACTTGGCTGGTGAACCATTTGTAGAGTTCTTCATGTGAATCTAACATTAAACCTTCTTTCTGTGCTCCTTCTTTACACTGAGTCATGAGGGTGGCATATTCATCTCCTTCAAAGAGACCAGGAACCTAATTCAAAAGATAGTTTTGTCATAGCTTATAGTTGTAAAAAGGTGCTTAAAAGTACTTACTTAAAATCTTCTTACCTCTCCATTGGCTAGAAGAGTGTTCATTCTCTCCAGGAATCCAGAATCCAATACATTTGACTCATCCATTATAAAAGCTATTTTTTCATTTTTACAGCCAGAACGTCTCAATACTGTCCTAAGGTCTTCATCAAAATCTTCACCTGTATATTTTCTGTGAACCTAGTAAGATTTAACATTGGTTATTAATATTTTGGTTTGGCTTTTAAGGGGATTTTTTAGGGGTCAATATTTAAGAAGTGCGAGTTTTGACTAACAGTTTTTGCTAAGTGAAAATAGCATGCCAACCTTAATTTGGTAGACGCTCAAACCATTCATCCAGGCAACAAATCTTGAGAGAGTTGTTTTCCCTGCTCCACTGACTCCAATAAGCAGCAAGTGGCCCTGTGGCTGACGGAAGATTCTGAAAAAGAACATAAGCAAGTATGTTTTGACCAAGTGTTATCAACTGACTGAAGCTTTTCCTTAAGCACCTAAACTTCAAGTTAGTACCAAAACTGACACATCTTTCCAGCTAGGATCCTGCTATCTGGAGGCCAGAAGTAGACAACAATGGGATCATGCTCCATTCTTAATTCGTCTGTACTCAGGCTACTCTATTTTAGAACAAGCCTTTAAATACTATTTATATGAGCAGCAACTGAAGTCTCCACTTACCGGTCAATTCTTAACACGTGATCCAAGACTTCATTGAACAGAACAAGTGGTACATCAAGTTCTTCTTCATAAAAGACTTTAAGCCTAGCTTTCACATAGTCTCTTAATTCTTCTTGATCCACTGGAATATAATCCTAAAAGAATCAGTCAATACAGTATGGAATTTAAAATTAAGGCAATTTTGCTTAGGGATCAACTTACAAGTAGATGAAAGCAGAACTATTAGAGTACTTAAAGGTGCAATCCCCTACAAAAGCTTAAGAGTACTGTACTCATTTAACTTGCACAGGAACACGTCCACAGCTTAGAGTGCCACAGATAGCAGCATGGGGTTTAAACACTGTTATCTACTGAACCTATCATAGGTTGAGCCTGTGCTGCCAGTCACTGAAGACACTAGGAAGTAGCATGACAGACTTACTCCCTCCTCACTCCCCCAATCTATTTTAAACAGTCTTTCCTAGGCATCTGCTATCAGTCACAGAGATGGGTAGCGGATGGGTAGTAGGCGGGTAGCAGGCTAGATGGACTTTTGCCTTGACCCAGTGGGATTTCTACAGATTGCAAGAAACAGTTCACCATAAATTTACAATATCAATGTTGTTCAAGGGTCATTGCCTTATCCAAGAGATTCCATAAGCAGTAACTCAGCAACTTTCTGGGAGTGCAATCCTGTTCTCAAGAAATATTATTTAATACTGCCTTTATCTGCTGTGGTAGATCTTACAATAGTATCCCTGGCATAACAGCTATTAACTTTGTGGTAGAGTTCACTTCAGATAATCATAATAAGAACTTCTTGGAGATCAGTTTAACAAAATGACAGGCACCAACTATCATGTTAATATAGTCATAAGAACAGCATCACTCAGTTGCTCCCAAACTATTTATTTATTTTTACCTTCGACAGCCAGTTGCTGTATAAGATAGGTCTGTTCATAGCTTTTTCTTTGTCAATATTGGGGAAGTGCTTCAGAGCAACCATATCTATGTTCTCATCAGTCCAGCGTCTCTCCTCATCTTCTACAAGTCTGGATAAAGAAAGAAGTCAGTGACTACAAATCCTCTGTAACAGGAGGATATAGTCACATCACATGGCAGTGCTACCACTAAAGTATGTTTCTGCTTTGCATAGATACGATTCCCAGTAGTGTTAAGTTAAAGCAAAGGGAAATATTCTCATTTGTATTCCAGTTATTTAACATGAACCACACTTCAGTTTGGTCTTCTAATAAAAGTTGGCAAGGAGTGGGGAAAATTCATTTTGCACCCTATCCCCTGCCCCCCCTTTATTTTACCTGTCTTGGAAGAGACGTAAGGCTTCATGGGCCCAAATCCTGATAAGGCCTTCAACTGGTAAGGTTTCTAGTGGTCTTAATGCTTCAAATATACCTCTCACCCATCGAGTCATTTCACGAGGTGAATAGATGTAGTGTGGCTGTGTGTCTTGAGTGAATCTCTCCTAAAAATTTAAATATAATTAGTTACTTCATCCCAAAGTTGTGCTATATTTTTACAGATCTCGTGTCGCACGATATTACTTTGCTAGTGTCATTCAGTGGCTTTCACCAGAACTCAAGTAACTAGTTGAGTTCTTGCATACATATTAACCGTATGAAAGGCAAACAATGCATGTTAAGTGATCCAGCACAAAAGGAAGATTTCTGATTAGAATTTGGGGTTGTATTCAAAAAAATTACCTGAGACATTGTATAGAATTCCACCATAGCAGCAGTGAGGGGTTCTGCATATGTGCGAAGTGATGGGATCAGCCTTAGCATTGCACGATTGAATGTTCCATATATCTGAGTAAGTGAAGCTGGTCCAGGATAGTCCACATAAACCACAGGAACATGTCGTAAAAATCTGAAAGATTAGCACATTACACAGCCCAGAAGGTCAAATTACAGCCTATACTATTTTCTTCATCTTTTGCCAAAATTAAATAACTGCTTGATTCAAAATTATCAGCAGTAACTGCAGTTGGCTTAACTGCTCCTTAGTGACTTGGACCAAAAAGTATTCTAAGTATCCACAGCATTTTAGACAGGTTATTCAAGAAGAGTCCACTGGCTGGCTGTCAGGATAAGAACCAACTAGCAGTTAGTTAAAAAGCAAGGAATACAACTTCAGCACAGCTGGTGTTAAACAAGTGTATTAAGAACAGATTACATAGTCAATGCTTCAATTTTGACCTCTATTCTGTTGCTATACAGAATTTACTAGATACATTACCTATGTGAGAGAGGTTTTCTTCCAGGATCAGTAGGTGGATTACATGCACCAACAAACTGAATTCTCTCCAGTTTCACCCATGTCTGGTCTGATGTACGATAGAATCCTCCATGTTCCACCATCTGGAAAAAAAAAAGTAAAATAAAAATCAGTGGAACATTGTATTTCCCTGAAAATAACTGTTATGATATAGTTGATTACAAAGAAAAACAAACCTGTCTAATGAAGGATATGACTCTCTGTGTGCCATACTTATCCATATCTGGCAAGTTGATTTCATCACAGAACAGCACCAGCCACTTTCCTAACTGCACAGGAGCCAGCACCACTCCATTAGGTGTACGCCTGTACTCACAGTAGTGATCAAAAGTTTTCAAGAGCAGTTCTGGAGTGGTAGCACTAGAAAAGTTGAGTCCAACCACCTTAAAAAGAGAATAGTGAAAACAAAGTTAAAATACACTAAGGCTTGAAAAAGAGCATATCAAGAGTCCTGAAAATGGGTACGTTTGGCTTTCCACAGTGGAAGTATGTACATCATCTATATTTCAGGTTACTGCCTATATTCTGACTGTATACTGTGCTTCCCACTGCAGGTTCTCCATTTACCATGCAGCAATGCCACCTTGTACTTAGAATAATCACGGCTTCGTGTAACTGTTACTCCACCTAAATACACTGAAGGATGAGAGCTATTCTTAAACATTACCACAGGTTTTAAAATATTAAATGGTGGAACACTTCTGCATTATTGAAGCGGCAAAGGAAGGAAGTAACTTTTAGGTTAAGGATCTTGAGACATAAATTTAGATTCTGCTCAACATAATTTTTATTTTTTGCTATGTATACACATGACTGACTGAGGTGGAGGTATCACTGAATTTTGGCTAGCAAATCACTTCCATGCTAAATAAAGACTGCTTTAATCTTTAAGGAGATTAGAGACTTGGTACTACTCTGTAATTCACAGATGCACATGCGCACACGCACGCGCGCACACACACACACACACATGCTTCTTGTGTACCTCCATGTCAGGCAGAGCTCTGAGAGCACTGAAGAGGGTCATGGTCTTTCCGGAACCCGGTGGACCACAGAGTACTAGAGGTTTGTGTTCTGCCAGCCAAGTATACAGTAATGCTTCATGGCGAACGGTATCTAGGGTTGGTACTACTACATCAGGAGCTGCAACTTTGTGTGTCTCCACTTCAATTTGAGGAACCTTGGATTGCCACGGCACCCATTCACCTGTAATGGACACCTAGGAGCACAAAAAAGTGATCAGACAATTTAGAACAGGAATATAGCTCAACCTTAGCTAAAAGGGAATATATTTTTTTTTAAACCACAGAATAGTTTGTGGCATTAAATCTGATGTGTTTATTTAAACAGGCAGCTTGCTCACTGAACTGAAACTGTAAAATTTAAGGTAGTCTAGCATTTTATTTTCCAGTTTCATCTCCAAAAATCTAAAGCAAGCTTCTAAGAACACAAAAGAGCAACACTTCTAGCATAAGAAAGGTTTACCTCATAGTCAATTATAGGTATGTTGGGTGCAGTTGGCAGTGGCACAGTGGTGATTCTCCTAATGTATTCTCCCAGCTCTGCTCTCATTTTCAAACGACTGTCTCCAGAAAGAGACCAGAGTATTGCATAAACCAGGTACCTCTGTAAGAAGCAGCAGAAGCAGGTTTTAGAGTAATGGAACAAAACTTAATGAACAATAAGTCAAATCTAGCTGCTATACTGACATGTCAAACACAGCAGTCATTTAGCAGCATACTGTTTTTACCTGGATGTAACGCTCCAGTTGATCTATCTGCATTGGAAAGTCTGGATGGTTGGCATTGTACTGGGCTACGTTGCGGCAAGCTTGATGCAACATGGAGAACAGAGAACCAAGACAGCGCAAGCGGGTGAGATCCATAATATGCTCCAACTTGAAAGCATGTTCAAGTGCTTTAGTTACCAGGCCATTAGATGTGAAATATGGCTGCATTATTGTTGCAGCATCTCTCTGAATCTGTTGGGGGGAGACAAACACTGCTCAAAGCATTTACTTCTCATTTGATTACCAGGCAGCAGGAAATAATTTTGTTTAAGGTTTGAAATGCTTCATATTTTAATATTCTTTAAAAAAAAAAAAAAAAAGAAAAGAGATGTGAAGAGGAAGTCAGCTAATCTATGATAGGCTGTCATAAATTCTAAGTACTACTTGTGACACAAGTGTTCTTACTATGTTATCCCATAACGTAATCTAAATTATACCTGCAACATTGGGGATGCTGCTTCTTCTCCTTCATCTTCTTTGCCCTTTCGCCTTCGCTGAGCTTCCTCCTCACCTTCATCCAGAGGAATGCTTCTTAGTCTGGCCAAGAAGTTATTGAATATCATGTCTGTACTGAGAACATCCTCACTGAACCAGACCATGCCACACCTTGACACAGTAGCCAAAGTGGCATATTTCAGATCCTGTACCTCAAACATGATACGCACCTAAAGAGCAGAAATTTAAAACAAGAGTTTGAAGTAAAAACAACCAATGAACCAAAAGCAAAACAAAACAAAAAACTCCCCCCCAACACCAGAGACCTTTTAAAATAAGTTAATTTGTATTTAGCCTGTGAATAATCAACAGCAGCATTAAACTATCCTAAGCTAAGTTCATCATTATTGACTGTTACCCTAGACTTTTATATAATCCACAAAGGTTGTCTTACAGGGTCAGAGTAAGTGTAATGAGAAATGTTTGTTTCCACAAAAGCTCCTAACTCCAGCAAACCACTACCTGAGATCAGTATTACTCTGCTTGTGATGAGAAAGAGGAACAGCACCAGTACGGATTAAGGCAAAAGCAACAAGTTTCTAGGACAGCATGTAAATGTCGTGTAAAAAAAGTAACATTACATTTGGTGGAAGGCTGAGACGTTCTCCATTTGGCAGAGTCAGTAGTTTGTTGTCATCCAAAACAGAGTTCAAGTTCTCAACCCATTCAGGGTCTACATCACCATCAAAGATAATCCACTGACGTTTTTGTAGTTCACCTCTCACATTGTCTATGATTCTACATTAAAGGAAATATTTATTGCAGTAGAGAACACAGACTCGGTAAGGTCAGATTACCCATGGCACAAATGTACTGGCCATTTTTCATTTGTGCTATTAAAGACTCACTTTCTCAGGACATGTGTAAACAAGCCATCTGTCCATTCTCTGGTGTTTGGATCCAAAGTACCATAGAGGTGATCTTTGCTGATTGCTTTTGGATCTATAATATGAGCAACACCTTCCACACCCTCCAGCCGTTCAAGGGCTTTCAGGAGCACTCTCCAAGCCATGCTCTTTCCACTTCCAGAGGGACCAACCATCATCAATCCATGATTTATCTGTGTAATCTGATACAGCTGAAGAACCTGTGACAGAAGAAATGATGTACCAATTAAGTCTCAACTTCAGTAGTCAATCTAAGCTTCTATGTATTGCTCGCTGAAGACAAGAAAAAGGAAAAACTTTCCACCTTTCATAATAAAAAAAGTTTAGTCTTATACACAAACTTCAATTCCACCTTTTCAGTTTTATACTTTACCTTTTCAACCCACATGCCACCAACTTCTTCTCCATCACCATAGGTAAGGTACATTTCCTGACACACTTTCTTAAGCTCCTCTCGCAAGGCTGTCATCTCCCCACGATGATACTGTACTCCAGGGAAGACATCAGAAAGGAGACTGAACAGCAATGGAATGTCTTCTGCAACCAGTTTTGGTACCATAGTTTCACATACACTTTGGATCAGGATCTGCAGAGAGAGTCATGTTTTGGTTAAGATTTTTTGTTTAGTTCACTTTACCAAATGCGTTTGACAAGGAATACTTCACTAAATACTTTACTGATAAAGCACCAGACCAGGGTCATCTTGGTGAAAACGACCATTGATGGGGTTTCAACTTTGAAACTACACAATGAATTCCTATTGATTTTCAGTTTATATAACTATAGTTTCTTATACCTCTTCACTATGCTTTTGGTATTAACTGCTGAGGAACTGAGCAGCAATAAGCGTGTTATGAGTGCACCACCTCCTACGAACAGGTCTTTCACTACGATTCAGGGACCCCCCCAAGACATGTTTAACTTGGTGCTTCTAAGCTATCAAATTACCACCTTTTGTAACTAACATTACTTTGCTTGCACGGCAAAGCAAAAATTACTAAATGGTAAACACTGCAGGGTGTGTTTGCCACCCTGTTTACACTGCACATTACCTCTTGTTCTGGTAAGTTCTCAGCGATTTCTCCCTCATCAACAACTTCACCACGCTCTTCTTTCTCCCGCTTTATCTTCTGAATCCTCTCCCTCTTCACATTACCTGCACTAACTAGCACACTCTTCAGTGCTCTCAAGCCAAAATCATAGTGACTTTGGGAGGACAGCTGTTCATCACAAAGCCTAAGAAGCAAAAGAGACAAAATACAATTTAATTCTCAATAGGACCAACACAACACTCAGTAAATGTCATTGTTTACTTGAAATGATTGCTTGAAACGACTGCTGCACAATGTGCTTAGTGAGTTGCAAAGAACATTATAGCTTTGAACAATAAGTTCTATTTTTACTGACTGGAGCCAGACTTGTTACTCACTTGAAGAATGGTACTATCTTATTGGCAAGCACTTCAGCTGTACGGAAACCTTGGGAGTACAACATGACCTGGGCAATCAACTGACGGTCTGGTTTTGTCATTGCCAAGCTACGGAACAACTTCTTCAAATTGTCAGGGAGATTTGATCTGCCTGCATAGCCAGGATTCATGGTGATGAAGATAGCCATGTCAGGGCTCACTTTGACTTGTTTGTTCAGCAGCTCACAAGTAATAGGTGTTGCAGCTGAAAAAGAGAGAGCATTTAGTTACACCTGAGTCAGTGATCAATCACCCTGAGAACACAAATCATACTTTATTCTATTTTAGTTTCTTACAGTAGTGGACAGCAGCTGAGAAAGAGAGAGCATTTAGTTACACCTGAGTCAGTGATCAATCACCCTGAGAATACAAGTCATACTTTATTCTATTTTAGTTTCCTACAGTAATGTCCTCTAGTACTGCAACTCAAATACTCAAATACAAATTTCTACCAGCTGAAAGTTACTTCAAGTTTTTAAGTTTTGATAGAAAGTGGCTTCCTCCTTGGATTGTTTGGGAGAAATGTAACTGAGCAACAAAACAGCATGAAGGACATTAGAGATGCTGTACAACACTATTAGGAATAAACAATTACGTACTCTTGTCATAGTTGGGGTTGGAATGCTCTCGCAAGGCTTCCTGGATGCACTGAACTTGCTGTGAAACAGCAGAGAGCATACGCTCCTCCAGTCTGTTGAACTCGTCAAAGCAGCCCCAGGCACCCACTTGGCAAAGTCCCACAAAGATGCGTCCCATTGCCTGCACGTAGAGGGGAAAATTCACTGAAGTTGCATGATCATTCTTGCCTATGCATAGGCAAAGGGAGCAGAAAAGAGCACTTTATACAATGCATCCAAGGCAGGAAGAAGCTGCATTTATATGTAGGTTACCATCTTTGTAGTACTGTAAGAGTTAAAAAAGGGTTCTAACTGACTTGCAGATGTTCACTGCTTCATAGAATCATAGAAGATGATCATAGCTTCCTATTGCTACATACTGTACTGCTGTGTATTCACAAAACAGTCAAGGTAAGTCCACTGCATAATGTTTTGTTTGCTGACACCATTAATACCAGGTGCAGTTCTAGTCCTTTATTGCAAGGAGGATGCTAGAATTACAAAACATTTCAGAAGAGCAAACTGGATGGCCAGAGTATGATAACGTTTCCACCTAAAGAACAACCTTTAGGGTAGGATTCCGCAAAAGGCAACATGAGGGAATATGACGGAGGTCTAAAAGCCACTGGTTTAGGATGAATAGGAATCAACATCACTGTCTTTTCTACTACAAGAATTAAGGAATCATTAAAAAAAGACAGAAGAAGGTGCTCCTTCATAAAGTGTGTAATAATGCAGTGGAACTCTTTGGTAGAGAATGCTATAGAAGCAAGTGTGCATGTGGATTTAAGGGGAGAAATGAGTACCTGGAGAAATGTTCACTGAAGCATGAATAGAGTAACCCATTTCAGCTTGGGACCTCCTGATCCTCACAACTGTGAGAGATAGGAAGGGGACTAGGGGCAAGGAAGGAGTATCATGCACTATCTGTGATCTTACTGCTCCCTAGGTATTTTCTTACAGTCACCACTACAGGCCAAATGCTGACTAAATGGACCGCTGGTCTGATTGAAATACAGCTGTACAGAAAAAAAAAATGAAACAGATGGGCAACCTGGCAGAGTCCATGAAGTATCGTGATTCCTTGTCCATGTTTTATATTGTTTTTTATATATACACCTGACTGAGGCTTTTGAGACATTTGCTGTGTTACAGTTTACAGAGGCATTTCATCTGGTTCTCAGTTTGAAGGCGTCATTAATTTTGAAATACCTAGGTAGATTTTCTTAGTTTTGAAGAATCTTTCACATGCTGAGGCGAACTCCACAGTTATGTCACAAAGAATAATTTGGTAATAGTACAGCTATTTTGGCAGTCTCACACTCTCATCTGTTCTCCATTAAACCAGTACTATCAATGCAAACTAACCAGTTTAAGTTACTTCCCTAAAGCCAGTCTTAAGCCCCCGTCCTGTACTTCCTCTTCCTTTCCCTCCATTTGCTGCTATAGAACTACCTGTTCTAAAAAAAACAGAACCCCTCCCCCAGCAATGTTCTGCCCCACTTTTGCTTTAGGCATTTTTTGTTACAGAACATCTATATGATCCACAGATACTGGCTCAGTTAAGACTTACAGATAACGACCTTGAAAATAAACACTGCTGGCCGTTTCAGAGTTCTGAAGAGATTCCTATTGCTTGTTAGCAGAGACTACATTTTTTTAATCAAACAGCTTACCTGGAAGTCAAATGTTTCATCGCAGTTGAAAACCAACACAAAGCGGCCAAGCTGATGTCCAAGAGCCTTAACAGATTCTGTTTTACCAGTACCAGCAGGACCTATTTTCGAAGCAGGACAGACATGTTTTAGTGTTTCTCATCAGAGGTACCACTGCCTACTCATGTAATCTGCCAGAATGCTGATTCTGATGGTCCTTGACAAGAGGATTCAGTGAAACCTAAAACTGTTACAACTTCCCCCAAAAGACTGTTTCGTTCTTCAATATCTTAGTTATAAGCATCCTGCATGTCTACATTAAAGCTATATATTATAGAGACAAGTTTATATAGTTGTCTCAAGTTTTTATTGTACTTCAGTACAAACTTACCAAATGGTGATCCTCCAAGTCTTGCCTCCAAGGCTTGTGTCATTGTCAGGTAGCAGCGGTCAGTAAGAGGAGTCTGTACTAGCTTATCCTGAACACCCAGGTACTCAAAACCATAGTTGAATTTGGCATTTGCCATCTGAATGGAGAGCTGTTGCAACACATCTGTCTGTTTTGGGTCAAAGTAGAACCGCATTTGGCTGAGCCACTCAAAGGATTTGGAGTTGTCGATCTTGCTTTTGATCAGTGATCTTGTAACATCTCTCTGGTGTACCAACTCGGTGATCTGGAGAATGAAGTAACTCCTTAGACCACAGCGATACCAAGCCGTTGCTAATAAAGCCAGGAATCCTACAGCTTCTCAAATTAGCACAGTAAATTGCCATCACTTAGAAATCATGACCTACCAACAGTCTCTGCCTTAAAATCTGTTGTTACAAAGACAAAACTAACAAAGTTGACTGCTCTTGTTAAGGACTTCCCTAGCTTTCAGCAAAGCGCTCTGATCCAGTTAGTCTGTTAATCCATTACACTGCTGAACTAGATATTTTACTTGCCAGAAACTATGAAGGCAGATACTCCTAAAACAGACCAGATATTTCCCTCTAAAAATCTGTAGAAATAACCCAGGATGGGATAACTTGTCCCCCCGTCAATCCTTACCTACAAACAAAAGCATATAATAATTACAATAATAAGCAGCTTAAGGAGATGTTTTACATTTGAACAACGAAATCAGTAACTTTGATATTTGAAAGAGCTAGTTTGAAGACCAATTCAGTGAGCTAGTCTATAATATGCTATGATACATTAAGCTGACTAGAGTGAAAAACTACCACCACCTACATCAAGCCCTGATCCTGTAGTTGCTTAAATTGCATGAAACTTTTTCCTAGAGGAAAAATAAGTCTTAGACTAATCAATCTTTTCATTAAACTTTTAAAAATCCTCATCTGCGAACCCAGAAGAAAGGAGGTTTGTACTTACCAAGTGTTCCAGTTTCCTTCTGCGAAGAGGTGGCTGCTCCATCAGCACAGAGTCTGCCAGGACATTGAGCGTGACCTCAACATTAGCTAGCACAGAGTGGAGAGGGCTGTTGTCTCCAACTCCACCCATACCATTGAGGGCTGACTCAACATTCTCAGACCACGCAATCTGGGCTGACAGGACAACAAGCTGAGCCTGTGTAACAAAAATCCTCATCAGATAGTTTTCCTCACTGAAGTAACCAAGCTGCAGTATGCTTAAGTGTTCCATAGTGATACCTGGTATTTGTCAATCCAAGAGATGTAGACCGCTGGATCAATTGAAGTTGCTTTTCCAAAGATTTCTACTTCAGTAACAGATTCTGCAAGCAATTTAGCAAGGGTGACTCTCATTTCTTTTTCAACAAGAGTGAGCCACTCATTGATCTTGGGATGTTCTGTGATGGAGACAGGTGTTTTGAACAGCACCTGCAAGAATTAGGTTTAAGTCAGCCCACATTCACTTATTTTCAGAATTTTATTTAAAAAGAAACACTGCAGCTATACCTCCTCTCCTTCACGTGAGGATATACCAAGAACCACAGAATTATCTTCGTTGAGAATAATGCTAGAAACACCAGCAAACATCTTCTTGAAGTGTTTCTGCAGCTTAGCAACATTTTTGCTGTTTCCAATGATTTCAAGCAAGTCTTCATCACCAACAAAATAAAACCTAATAATTACATAAAATTAGATCTGTATCAGAACTCCAACCAGCACTTTTAATTTATTTATGCTTCATAGATGGCCACTATACAGGAGTAATTGACACTCATTTCCCCAACACCGCAAGAGTACACAAACCATAAATTTGCTAGAAATTATACTTCAGTTCTAAGATTAAGTCTCAGTTCATGTGGTCTGTACTATGCAAAAGTGTATATATGCTCCATACTGTGGATTGTTTTCTTTACCTATCCATCCCTGCAATACTCACAGTAGAGCTTAGGATTGAATTAAGTCTATTAGGCAGGGAGAACTCTCACTCAGTACCTCCTTCACCCTTACTCTCTCATGCTAAGTGACAAACTATTTGAGGACTAGAGGTAAGTCGGAACAAATGACTTAAATACTGGATTGTGACAGTTTAGACACTGTCCTTCAATCAAATGCCAGAATTAAGCAGTTCAAAATAGAACCTGTAAGTTTACAGAAATCAGCTGCAATGGTTCCTTAAGCAGTATCTGAATCCTACAACCAGTCACAGATGAGCAAGTAAGGGAAGTTTTAGTCCCACCTCCTGAGAAGTAGCTATAACTGAATTCTGTATTTAGACAATGCAAATCTAAATGGTCATAACATCTTATATACATGCAATACATAAAAATTGGCAGAGGTTTTGCAGAACAGCACACCAATTCCTGCACAGAAACATCAAATTACTCTACTTCAAGAGTCAACTAAAGTCAACTTCTTACCGAGGGAAAGACGACCTCTCCCTTTCCAAGTATTCTCCAAGCGCCTTCTGTATCTTCCCAAGCAAGTCTGCCAGTCTCTCTAATGACCTCTGCACACCTTGAATGTTAAGAACATCCATCACAAGTGGAGATTTGGACACTTTTTTCATGAGTGCCAAAAATTCAGTGCTGATGCTGCAAGTAAAATAACACAGTACATTAGTGCAAACTCAGTAACCACAGGCCTGCAGAACACCGAAGTTATTTGTCTCTAAATGACCACTGCCTCTAATTGTTGCAGCTGCCCTAGGGAACACAAGGCTAAATTCCCAAAATAGCTCTTCATCCACCTCAAGCCCACAACAACAAAATCTAACTACTTTGCAGTGTTCAATCCATCAATTCCACTGCTGAAGGTTTACTTTTCTTCATTTCCTGAAAAGATGCATAAATCTGACTCTTTGATCTGACTGGAAGTGTGTGGAATGAATAAGGATGACCAGAGCAACTTAAAACAGAGGAAGAAAATGACGTTTCAAGGGTTAGACTGAAGGCTGTGGCAACAGAAGTCAGCCTGCTTGTTGCAGCCACAATGCCAGAAAAGTTCTTGAGGTAGCTGACTGGAACTAGCAAGAAAAACCACCTGAATCCCAGTCATCTTCTAAAAATCATACATCAGCCTGTTTATCATAAACCTTTTTCTGTCACAGTTGTCTACATGCGCCTCTTGCCGT
The DNA here is from genome assembly GCF_000699105.1 of Pygoscelis adeliae. NCBI lineage: Eukaryota > Metazoa > Chordata > Aves > Sphenisciformes > Spheniscidae > Pygoscelis > Pygoscelis adeliae. Next base: position 3,597,650 of record NW_008824031.1, read on the forward strand.
ATTTGTTTGCTTGATGAACTTATGTCTACAGCAGGGCTGTAACCCAGCTGGACCAGGTAAGAATACAGTCAGTATTTCAACTTAGAGTGCTACACTGAAGTCATGAAGTTGCAGGCCTGGCCACAAGGTGCTCCAAGGGAGGCAAGAAAAAGAACAAAGCAATTAAAAAGTTACCTCTGGAACCGCTGGGTCTCCACAGGCAGCAAGTGCTTGATGTCTGCACTACCAGTAAAGATACCCTCCAGGTAGACCCATCGCCTTTGGACATCTATCCAGACATCAAAGAGTGCCATGATACGGTTCAGCTTATCTTCCCAGCTAAGGGCATCTTCCTCAAACACCTGAAGTTTAAACACTGCATTAATATTCATTTTAGTAGTATCAGGAGTTTGACTGCTAATAATTATTAGTGGAAACAAGTTGTTTGAGAGTTACAAAGTATGCATATGCAATTAATTGTCTGTCAACTTAAATAGCGAATATAGTCTCTCTTGACAAATATATAAACTAAACGAGGGGAAGGCAGAACTAAATGAAGATTCTTTAGCTTTGTTCTCCATTTTACCTTGTAGTATGGCGATAGCTTCATAGCGGACACACTGTTAATGTGCTCTTTTACTTTGTTGAAAAGATCATCCCATCCACGAATCAAACGACATTTGTTCTGGTAATTGACCAAGTCCAGTTCGTAAGTGTTCCACACTTCTCTTATCTGAAGAAAAAAAATGTTTAAGACATGACATCAATCATTTCTGCTCTAACATAGTTACAAAGTAGAAATGCATTACAGTAATCAGATTTTACTTTTTTTACCCAAGGATTCTGGGTATATGCTCAAGCTTTTGCTAAAAATATTGAGAATACGATGCAGTTAGGTAAAACTTAAGGTGGGGTCTTTGCAGTCATTATTGAGGACTGCTTTTCCCAAATAATGCAAGTTTCATCAGAGGAAGCTTACATAGCTTTAAGCTGTTCCCCAAAACAGAGTGTTCCATGGAGTCTCAGCACTCGTATGAACAGCTTAGATTGACAAGTTTACTACACAAGTGTCAGCCACCCAACAGCAAGCCTTTGATTTGCTATTACATGCATGCATACGAGAGCTGATACTAGCCTGTTTCAAGAACTCTTCCAAAGCCATCTCTCCTTGAGCCACGAGCAGTACATCTTTGACAATTGCTTCATTTCTCTGTAAATCGACATCCCAGATCTGACCCAGGGTCAATTCCGAGACAACCCAGTTAACATGAAGCCTTTTCATCAGCTGTTTCCAGTGACGATCTTTAAGTGCCTCAGATTTCAGTTCAATAACTAGCATGTTTATCTACAGAAGACAAGAAAGCAAGTTACATCCTTGAACTTGAACTATAAAATACATGCGTTTTAGAAATGAGTATAACTTACCTTCATGTAGCCCTTCAGAAGTCTCTGAACATACTCATAGGAGGCATACTGTCGCAAGCGGGCAGGGAAGTTTTTCAGTTGGTTTAGCAGACCATCTAGGTTTTGTCGAAGCTGTCAGTAACATAAAAGCAATGAAATCTTTCTCTGCAAGTGCTGTGCACATCATTGTACAAGTTCAGAGTCACCTATATAGTTTTACAGAAACCTATCGCTAATGAGATAATCGACAGTACAGCTCTTTTAGTGTTATACATATTTGCATAAGATGTGGTTATGCTGTAGCTGGGAATGTAATTTTATTGGTGCAATTAACATTTATGACATAGTATTGTCACAGGCAGTTTATGGCTTAGTGTTCCTACCGCTCTCTGCCTCCTGAGCATTGAACTAAAACTGATGCTGTTCGTCCAACCATATAATGAAGTTTCCCTAACGAGGTCCAACAGCCTATTTAAAAACAGCACAGTTTCTTCCCTGTAGGTGCAGTCCAATCTCAATTTCAAAACTACTGGAATTGCATAAATCCCCTGCAAAATTACTTACGTTGCGACAAAGCCTCTGATTTTTTTTTTTTTTAGCTTAGCATGAGAAGAAACATGCTCGCAAGATACTGAAAAAGGTACCTAAACGCTGAAAACGATCTGGAACGTGACAATTCAGCATGTCTATCTCAAGAGGTCTAATTCCTAATTTGCATATACTTGTGGTAGTTACATTGTTCATGTATCCAGAAGTGAAGTACCTTGCGAGGCTGCACTGAAACCCAGGGCTGTTCTTTCATTTGATCAATCTGTTCCCAGACCTTAGAGAGTTCAGACCAGACGCCTTTTAGATCCTGCAACTCTTCAAGGGCTACCTATGGTAAAGAATGTATCAAACATCAGCAGTTATTCTTAATTTCTTCAAAGTCATTAGCATGGGGGAGTAAAACAGAATACTTTTAACATGTCAAAAACCTTCAGATAGCTCGCCAATTCAACAGAACTGCAATAGCAAGTGACCCAGATGAGATTTTTGTATCTCAGGTCACATAATAGCTTCACGAGAATAAGACAGTCAAGGAAGAGATCACAGACAATCTCTTAAGGCTAGAACTGAACGAGTGTGGAGATTGTGTCTTGACACTAGTACATCACAGGCTACAAGTCACTCTCCTAAGGGAGAGATGAAATGGAAACATTTTTATCTGAAACTGACAAGAAGTTGTGTGAGCAGGTTGTACCTGGACACGCTCTTCACTGCCACTGAGTAGTCCTGTATCTGTTAGTTCCAGAGCTTCCTTGGCCTTCGCACACTTCTCACGATCATCCTTCAGCCTACCGAATTTTCCTTCGTAAATGGTAAGAGCTTGAAGAGCCTCTTCAGGACGCAGGTTTCCCTAAAGTTTCCATGGAATACATTAATCCAAAAATCCTACAACCAAGTTGAAGCCAAGTTAAAAGCAACGACTAAATACTAAATGTTGGTTTGTCTCATTATTCTTCCATTCCCAGTTTGCTGACAATAAAGCTACATACTAATCCACAATAAGTCTCATCCCACTTTTACATGCAGTTTTTGGCTTTACTAAATATCACTTTGGGGGGGAGGGGGGAAGGCAAAAAAGCAGCTTGCTTCCAAATCCTCCTACAAACTTGCCTCTGACATATCCCTTGTTTCAGCCAAAGATTTGCTAGTAACTGAAGTTGTCTTGCCTTTTACACCTAACAGAGGCCTATGTTTTAAGGGTAAATTTCCCTCTGCCCCCCCCAAATCAACACATTGGCAAGTTATTATAGAACCCTCAAAAATACTTTTATCATCTAAAATGAAAAGCTGAAAAAAGCATAAAAATAAACTGCCTACTCCTTATTGAATGCAGAAATCTACCTCATATGCTGAATGAGCATTAGTCATCACTACGTACTGTCACGGGCTTTGTTTTCTCCCAGTCTGTTAGCAAGTCAGTTGTTCGGCTCTCCACTGCACGATCCTCTTGAACTATCTTCATCTGCAAATTTGCTACTTGCTGTTGAATGGCAGAATCCTTTCTACGCATGATGTCATTAAAGGCACCCCATTCTCCTTCAATGTTGTCAATGTACAGCCAAGAAGATGGAAACTGGAACCTTTGTTTCTCAAGCAAGCGCTGACCATTGCGATAAAGCTACAAGAGACAGTGGTTGTAAGTTAAAAAGACAAAAATAACTTAAGTCATGAGGCTAAATACTCCACATGTTAACAAGTGCTCACTATAGAGTTTTCACAGGATTCCTCAGGATATGAAGTTCAAGTCTGTTCTCAAGAGACCTTGAATATCAGGAAGCTGCATCTTAAGAGCTAAGCTTGACATTTCCAGAAGTAAGAATGATTAGCTAGACAACATACCTCAACTTGCTTTTCAAACTGCTTGATTTTACGTTTCAAGGACTGCACGTACGTGATGAACGTCACTGCATCTGATGTGCTGGCAGTGTCCACTGAATGCTGCTCCAGTTCTTGACGGGACTGTTTGGGGCACAAATCAGTGTTTTAGAAGTCTAGAACAGCTGATCTAAAAGTGAAAAACTGGAATTTGGACTTGTCTTACCTTAGAAATTTGTGAATGAAACTCTGTCATATTCTGACCAAGCATTTGGCCAAATTTGCTGAGCACTTCCTTGTGCCAGGAGTCATACTTCAAGTTCACCTTTGATTGTACCTACAATTGAATAAAGTTACATAATAGTAATTTGTTGGCCTTGCTATTTTCTGTTATACACCCATTCTGAAATTTAATGCGTTTATCACAAACAATAATTAGAATTTCTTACCTTGCCATAGTCTATGACAACAGGTCCAAATTCCTTTCTGGTTTCTGCATTGTCAAATGTTCCTCTTGCCTTTCTTATCTGAACTAAAAGGGCTTGCCACTTATTCAGGTCTTCTCCAAGACGGTTGTATATGTTTTCAGCCTGCATATCCCACAGACACTGGTACTGCAGCCAAACCTAATTGAGGTATTTCACAAACAAATGTTCAGAACTTCTCCAGCATAATCCAAAAGACGTGTGTCCCCCCAACCCCCAGGAAAACTGAGAGAAAAGTCCATGTTCATTTTAGCTGTAGCATTACGTGGTGTCAGACTCCTACCTTGACATACTGCTCCACTTCAGTCACAATTCCCATGACAGCAGAGTATGACTCCTCCAGAGCCGCAGGGCCATCAGGCATCCTTGTCAATGCATTACGATAGAATTTCTCTTCCTCAGACAGCTCATAATGCACTCCGACCTAAGAACCACAATTATACATGTGATATACATGAATTTCTAGGGCACTCAAGATTCAGTCCTAGAGCAACACACTAAGATATTGAGCACAATTAACTGCAAAGTGAAAATAATTGCTCAGACTTAGATACAGCTTCATTACACTTACCTGATATCTCTGACTTTGAATTCTTGGTAGTGACAGGATTACCATCTTCCAAGAAAACATTTCTTGATAAAGTTTGTATCTACACTCTTCAATTGGTGGATTCAAGTATATCACCTGGTTGGTTATTCTTAGTTCATGTACAATGTTCTGCAGAAACAGTAAACACGCTCAGTTTTACTAGCGGATACTACTACATGTAGGCAAGAATCCTGGACTTCAAGAAGTAGCACACATTTTTGAAAAATCAACTTCGACTTAAGTGGGAGGAGGGAAGTATTCCTCCAAAACCAGATGCAGAAGAAATATTTATCTCCCATATAAGCCTCAGATATAATTCTTGCATTAAGTAATTTACAGTAAGGCTAAAAAAAACCACATAAAAAACCCACAACAAAACTTACTTTGATCTTGGGTTCGCCACCGGGCTTATGGCTCACTTGAGGAGCATCTGTATCCATGTCAACTTCTGCTTTGTCATCTGCTTGTCCAAGAAGAACTTGGGTCCAGGCCCTCAGTCCAGCTTGCAAACGAACACCCAGGATTCTCTCAATCTAAAGGAAATAAGCCACACTGGAGGAAATAGCTGCATATTCACTGCATAAAGATCCCCCTATTGATATATTCTGACACCAGGCACACTATGGTGCCTCAAAGAACCAAGTGCTCCTTTACTAAGTCATTAAAGAGGTTTAGAAGTTTTGGTAATTTTTCACTGAATATCAATTCAAAGCTTCTCCTGTCCTCACGGACTTTAATGGAATTAAAAAATTTTAACTGCTTTGAAGTTGGCCTAGTGTCCAATAACCTGAAACTTAACTCAACAGGCAGAACAAAACAATATGAAGGTAGTGAGTCTTTGCTACTGGCATAGCAAATTTTTACCACCTTTTATCTGCCTTGCTCCCCAGCACCTTCTAGGCAGTCAAGCTGTATCAAAGTTTTTTCTTCAAAGGACAAAACTCCCCTTGAATTAATTGATCCCAAAAGTCAACAGCTAAAAAACAAACAGGTCTTCCATCTTCTGCATACCAAAAACGCACTGAAATTTTCAGAGAATGGGAAGACAGAATTTTCCCCGGGTGACTATGAAGAGTATAATCAAAACCCATTTTTCACCCAATTAAAATGTTTCCTCTAAATACATACTACTGCTTGATCTCACACCTACCTCCATATCCAACTTATTGACCCAGATTGGCAAATTTGAATATGAATGAAGATTTAAGTCATCCACAGCTTTCTGGACTCTGTTCAAGATTTCAGAGAAAGTCTTGTGATCATACATGCATGTTTCCAATGATCTCACTTCCAAGTCTATTTTCTCTTCAATAATGAGCAGATCATCCACCTAAAATGGTTTAGGAAAAACAGAATGTTTAGTTTGACAGGTTGGATAGAGGCAACAATAATTACGCAGTAATGGTTAGTCACTTCTCTTTATCTGGATGCAGCAAGTCTATCAATTTTAGTAGTACTAAAAGATCCATTCAGCTGGCCAATTTGTGCCAACTCAATCAGCTACTTAATAAAAAGAGCTACAGAACAGGTCATCAGCTGTCAAATTCCACTTTTGGTTAACCATACATTTATACTGAAGTATAAATGTAAAAATTTTGCAGAATTTGAAAGATAAAACAAACCTTTTCCTGGAAACTGAAGACAGTCTCGGCTAAGCGCTGTACATATGGATCAAGTTTGTATGATTCCCACACGAGAGCAATTCCTTCTGCAATCAAAGCCTGCACTTCTTTCTTCAAGCCAGCAACTAGAAGTGAGATAGTATTACGCTCTTCTACTTTCTCACATGTTCGTTCATATGTACGGACACTTTCAATGAGAGAAATAGCAAATGGATAGAGCTGGTTTGCTTGGTGAGCTTTGTTGACAATTGCTAGTGGAACACGGAAACCAAGCCACTTCAGGTTTCTGACTTCTTTTGAAAGTGTAATTATTTCTGGGAGGAAGTTGACTTTCAGTTTCAGGACATTCCCAGATCGACCTCTAACACGAGTGCTTTCAATGGTGAAAATACGACCAGACACACCAAGATTGCGTTGCTGAACTTTTCTTGCCCAGTCATCAAAGATCTCCTGAGTGTTGAGCTTCATGCGAAAGCTGTCTCCATCCTGCTTTAGCTTCTGACCTTCTACATGGTTCTCCCAACCTTTGCCAAGGACGTCCTCAACACGCTTCATGTAAGCAGTGAGCTGTCTGTCAATCTGTTTTGCCCAAATTATAGACCCAGACACAGGAGGCAAGTCACGAACATGACTCATTTTACAAGCCTGACTCTGTGGGTATTGTACTTTAAATTTGTCATGAAGAGACTCAATATCATCTTTTACACGTTGGATCAACTGTGTTTGATATTCACGAATGGCACCGCGAATGTGAGGTCTGACAAACAAGGCATTAAACCGAGAGAAGATTCTGAACATTTCATTGGCATTCTTTGCTGTACCAAGCTGGTCTCTCAAACGGGCAGTTATTCTTGTTTCAACTCTATCAATTCTTTCATCGTATCGTTTCATTGCTGCCTCCCAGGCTTCTGTACCTTCTTTGGAAACATCTAACCCATCTACTTCCTTAACATTCTCATAAGCAAGATTGACTTCTTCAATCGCATTAGCATCTGCGGCATCAAAAAGGACTTCTGCTACTTTCATATCCTGTGGCTCAGGTACCTCTCCTTGATTTTGCTGGGCAACAGCAGTTACCTGCATTAGAATCACAGTTTAGCGAGTTGGATGCTTCAAAATTTACCTACAAATAGCTAAACAGAGTCTGTTCTAACAAGCATTGCAAAAAACCTACAAATTAGTATCAAATCCTTAACAAACTTTCAGTCATGTTTCAGATTTAAGTTGCACTAGGAATAGGGCAACGCAGTTACTTTACAAACTTCCACTACTATGCATAATCTCGTTTTCCACTGTGGTTTAGCCAAGCTCAAGTATTTACACACTTATTAATCTCCTCTATGTTATGCCTGGACTTGCTGTGTCTATTAACATGAGCATGGTCAGGTAGTATGTGATGTACATCAGAATTAAAGCTAAGCCTATTAGCAAGGGTTCAAAACTAGACTGTTTTTGGAAGCAGACAGTGAAACTGAATGTTACATTAGTTTTGTGTTGGTAACTTTTTAAAGCAACAGCGAACACTCTTGAAGAAGCCACACAGATTTGCTGTCTGATAATGACCAAGAATATTACCTGAGGTCGCAAGACTCTCACAATAACTGCCCTCAGCTGCTCATGCTGACGCCTGAATTTCCTCATTTGATCAAGACGACTTTGGAGTTTCCTATGAGCAGGATTGATACGCCACACCATCTTCAGGTTCTCTTCCCTTTTTCTTTTCACAATATCTCTCAGCAGAACTTGGAGCTTCTCATATTCATCATCCCAGGTTTGGAATACTTCAAAGCATGCAACCATTACCTGAAGAGAGTTTTAGAGTAGGAACTTCAGCTCCCAAATGAAATGCTTCCTGAAAGTCACTATTCAATGCAAAAATACAGCCACCAGTATCACAAAACCATGAACATACCTTTTCAAATTCTTCGTAGGCAACATGCATCAGTTTTCTGGTTCCCAACACTTTAAGTAGCTGAGAGCTCAGATCTCTTGAAATAGCCTCCACTAAACGCAATGCCCTTTGGATTGGGTATTTTGTGTTTCTGATTTTTCTCAAATGGGTAAATATTGCAACAAGGGCCTGCCTTATTTTGTCCAGCTCAGTAGCAGACAGCAAGTCATTCAGTGGAAAGTCTTTCATCAGTGGATTATAGTCATTCACAGTTTCCAGAGCCTGTTTTAGACCTAAATGTAACACAAAAGATTTTGAATATACCTATATAATCAAATCTGTAGCTTTAACTAGACCAAGGTTACTCTAAACAGCATTGTTCTTTGTACCACAAAGTTCAAGTTTCATAACAACTTAAAGTTTCATAGGACATTTGTGAAAAATTTTATTGAACAGACATTTTACCTGTGTCTGTATCAAAGCTGACAGTTGCATGAAAACGTTTGCCATGTTTTAGAATATCCAGCGTCAGAAGAACTTCTGGACTTTCACGTTTTTCCTGAATGCGATAGAGAGCCCGCTCCAAATTTAACCAGAAGCTTATCTCCTGTAATGCAGTGCCTGATGCAGGATCTCGATCTAATTTGGTCACCTTAAAAGTAAATAGAGAGAAAGAGAGGGGAGGAAGAAAAGCATATAATTTATATGCTTCAACTGTAAAAACTTCCTCTATTACTAAATATAATTGAATCACAGAACATCTACTAGGTTTTAATAATCCAACGTCAGACAGTTTTGGCACTCATTCTGTGAGCAGTGTAGGAACTGCAGTGCAACAAGAGTCAAAGTTCAATTCCAGTGGTCCTAGAGGTTGGTTTTAGGACCTTCAGGTAATACCTTCAGCATAGCCTAAAAAAGTGACCTGTCCACTTTCCTGATCAGTGTCTGTATTCTGGTTAATGACAGATGAGCCATGCAAGAAAACAAATGTTTTATGCTCTGGAGTAAGAAAAGGCACCACTGTTCCATGAACAATAGGTGTTACCTGTGCCTATGGAGGGAAAAAAGCCAGAGTAGTATCTGAGATGCTATTTCTGAGTGTCCTGGTTTCGGCTGGGATAGAGTTAATTTTCTTGCTAGTAGCTGGTACAGTGCTGTGTTTTGGATTTAGGATGAGAATAATGCTGATAACACACTGATATTTTAGTTGTTGCTAAGCAGTGCTTACACTAGTCAAGGGCTTTTCAGCTTCTCATGCCCTGCCAGCGAGAAGCTGGGAGGGGGCACAGCCAGGACAGCTGACCCCAACTGGCCAAAGGGACATTCCATACCATGTGTCGTCATGCTTGGTATATAAGCTGGGGGGAGTTGGCCGGGGGGGCAGCAATTGCGGCTTGGGGACTGGCTGGGCATCAGTCGGCGGGTGGTGAGCAGTTGCATCAATATTTTTCCCTTTCCCTGTTTCCCCCTCCCCTTTTGTTGTTTTACTTTCCATTACAATTATTATTATTATTCTATTATTTCAAGTATCTCCCGCCCCCCCCCCCCCCGGGGGGGGGGGTGGGGGGGGGGGGGGGCGAGTGAGTGGCTGTGTGGTGCTGAGTGACACCAGAACAGCAGAGTTCTTTCGTACTCCTGCCTGTTACTTTTGAAGAGATTACAAGATAGGACTGGAGCAACTGTTCTGAAGTGGTTGTGGATGCACCTGGGGAAATAACAAAACAAACCAACAAGTTCTGCTACTTGCAGAACAATTTAGACTAGACTCTAAAATTAGACTAGGCTTAGTCTAGTCTAGAATAAGACTTAGTCTATTTTAGACTAGTATCTCTGGTGACTGGGAAAACTGGCCTCAGATGTTCAGAGTATCCTGCATGGAGCAGTATTTTACCAGTTAAATTGTAAAGAAGATACACAGTACTACACAGAAGTTCTTATCACATAGTCTAGTACTTGTTTGTTGGGATTTTTTTTTACCTTTTGTATCTCTCTAATCCAGCGGTTGACTCCAGATTGTAGCTGATTGAGGAATAATGGATCCTCAGCCTTCTCACCAAAATCTGTAACCTTTGGTTTTTCTCCACGTTCATAACACTGCTTGGCAACATTAGTAATGGTTGCATGAATTGGCAGACTGATCTCTGGAATTTCAATATTCTGCTGCAGATGCAAGAGGCCCATTTCAAGTTCTGCAATCTTTTTCTCAACTGAAGGAGCCATCTTATCTCCATCCCTGAAAAAGCAGAGATGTTTCCATGTAAGAAGCCAAAATAAAAACCATACACAACACATTTAAGCCATCTGAACTACTTCCCCAGAGTCAGCAACAGCATCATATGCAACTGTGTGCTTAAACAATTTCACATGAGTTGCCTTGAACAGTCACTTATTTTTTTCATTAAACACCTACTTTAATTCATTAGCAGAGAAGTGCAGTATTTATACTGAATTACCTGTCTGCTTTGCCAGATTCTCTGATATAGGACTTGAAAAAGGGAGCAACAGCATTGCTAATGAAAAATTTCATACGGAGAATCTTCACTGAGAGTGAGCACTCTCAGTTGGGAAGACACTGGTTTGTCGGCATCAATCACTGGTGTACGCTTAATGAATGCCAGGCTGCAGAACAGAGCAGAGAGTTACCAGCTAAACAACTGAAACTTAAGTGACAATTACAATAGCTTTAATCTGACTGCAAGTTTAGGTCACAGGAGTCAAATGCTAACCTGCATCATCACACTTTATAATCTTTCTTCTAAGAGACTTGAACACAAGTCTTACAATAAATACATCTTTATACTTCAGTAATCAGCCAAACTTAGCTATCAATAAGGACTTTGCAGTATGAGCACGCTGAAGAGGCCCACATCTTACAAAGCTTCACAGCCAAATATGCATTAAGGTAAGTGACAAATATGTAAGAGTCAAACATAACCGAAGAACCCAAGTTGTGTGTGTGTATGTTACATTTGCACGTATGCCAAATTAATAAGACTTTGTTTCTTTAACCTCAGAGCTAGAAGTCCTAAGTCCATTCCCTTCAGCCTCATGACACACCCTTGTTTTATCAGAGCCTCCACCTTGAAAAGCTATTGCCCCACCTGAATAAAAACACCACATGAAGCACTAGGTAAATTGGAAGTAAATTTGTAGGTATACTAGGTAAATCTGCTTGTGTAGGTTTTGCATTCATAAGGTAGAAATGTCAAGATCTAATTTACTAACTCACCTGTTTGATTTTATTCCATAATGAATGTCAGTGCTGATACTGTAGGAAATGAACTCTTTTTCCTCTTCTCCTTCATCTCCCACATCCTCTGCAAAAAATATGCTATGTAAGAAATATTTTATTTCTAAGGCATCTGCCACTCTCTCTCAACCATCTTCTGCTATTACCAGACTATTTTCTACCCTTTCATTTCTACACCAACTTATTATGCAAAACAGCTTAAATTTAGCTTTGCAATATCCCTCAAATTCAGAGTGGGTTCATTGTTTTTTAACACAATTCTACTAACTTTTTTAGGTTGCTATAAAAAAAAGGATAAAACATTACAACAAGCAAATTATAACCCACATTCTGCTTGTGAAGCAGAGAGAAATCTTCTGCAATACAGAACGTGCATTTATTTGTAGAGATATGCTATCAGCATAACTACATTATTTAACTGAGAACATTAAACAGCTGCTTTTTTCTTTTATGGGTTGCTTTGTATTTTCAGACTTTTTCTTTAAAAGTGATTTGGAAATTAAGCCTCTGAACAAAAAACCCTCCCAGCAAAACAAAAACCCAAGCCATGGGAAGTACTCAGGCATTACCACAGCCCATGTATCACAGATGATGTAATTGCTGGGGATGCGGGCAGTTGTGCTGCAATGCAGTGATTTCGGTGCAGAAGGTTACTCCCTGTTGGGGGACACACTCTGACAGGACACGTTACAGTGGACTCTCATCCTGCTCTGATTTCATTTGGCCCTTCATAGGAGATACAGCCTCAGGGTGTCACATTTGTGATCCCACGCACCAGAAGCCCAGTCACAGAACAACACTGCACTAGACACCACAGGAACCCATATGAAAGCTGTTGGCAGGTTGTGTAGCTAGCGATACCACATAGCAGTTTTTGTTACTCAGAAACATGGCTTCTGTTTTGTTGTATTTGTAATCAATAATTGACTTCATACTATCTAGTCCATGCACAAGTTTCAATAATAATATTGTTTTTAATAGTGTCGGAGAAAGCAAGATCTCTATATGCTGCTGGAGGTTCCGAATCTGTCACGTTTGAAGACTGGTTGTCAATCAGAAAATCCACTCTCCCCAAATAACTGCTATTAAACAGAAGACATCGATGGAAATGCCTTCTGCCCATAGTAAATTAATATTTACCTTCTAAAACATGTAACAAGTGCCTCTATTTGGTTTTAACCACACATATATAACAATATCTATGCGACAAGCCTGGAGCTAACTCATCACCACTACCTTTCATTACTTCCAAACCGAACTAAGGAAAACCAACATCATGAGCCTGACATAAAAGAAATTTAGAAGTTATCTGCATAGCCTATTAACATCCAATGGATTTTCTTTAGATCTTGTTAAACACTGTATCGTGAATTCATAAAGACTGTTGTTCTTTTTTTTCTCCTCTAAAAAATTCTACTGTTATCCCTGCTGAAGAAGAAGTCTCAAACTTTGGAAAGGGAAGGAGAAGAATAATCAGCGGAAATAGGCGTAAGATAAACGAAGATAGGATATTTTAAGCAACATCTTAAGTTCACAGTGAATAGACAGCAGGTGGAAGAACCTTCTTCATATTTCCCTCAGTGTGCAGCAACTGCAGGGCATATATCCAGTCCCTTACACTGTGGCTGTTGACATGTTAAATAATGCAACATGAAGTACGACTATATGAAGATTTGATATAGACCTATAGGGGCTGAACCAACAGCACACTAGGAGTAGAGATCCAGGAGTTTAATATTAAAATTTTGCAAGCTCAGACTGACAGGCATGTAGCCATATACAGACTGTAGGCCCTGTTTAATAGTAAAAGTCTGTGTTATTAAGGAAGCCTAGTTATATTTTATTGTTGTTCATTAGGCTGGATTCTGCGACAATAAGTGCCTATTTAGCAACAGATTTGTTGACAAGAAAAAGTAATTTTCGAAATAAATAGAGTCAGTAACAGCAGCATGCAAATAAAGATGTTTCTGAAGTCAGAGCGTCAACTTCGCTGCAGTATTTAACGCAGCATTCGATGAGGCTTCTGAGAACCGTTTACAAGCAGCATGGCCACCAGGCTTTGCTAACTAAACAAAGACACTGCAAGGTCTACATCTTGATTTATCAGCTTCGGAGTCTCGCTAATTAACCATGGAACAGCACTTTTCACAGGCCGATTCAGGTTGGTTTTTTTTTTCTTCCCCTCCAGGGTGCTGGGGTCTTTTTTTGTTCTGCTTTAGACCGGTTATCTGCCTTGCCAAGAAGCGGGTCATTTCCCCAGCAGAAAGGAGGCCGCAGTGGGAAATGCCTACAGCCCACTGACGAAGCACTTTCGCCGCCTTTCCCAGCAGGACAGGCCGCAGTCGCCGCACACAGAGCACCCGCGCCCACATCCAGCCCACGACCCCGCCGCGCATCTCCCCCGCGACCGCCGAGCAGCGTCAGCTCAGGCCCCGGAC
>NW_008824031.1:3612639-3616577 GCF_000699105.1 Pygoscelis adeliae
CGCCTCACCCCCCCCAGCCCCCGTATTGAACAAGTGTTTCACTCGAGTAGTTTCTTCTGGAAGGAGGGCGCGGTAGCTGCGCGGCAAGGGAAAGGCCCCCCCTGCCGCCCCCCGCTCTCAGCACCCGGCAGCACAGCTCGGGTGAGACGTGTTCTGCTACTGCCGCCCCGTTACCTGGAAGATAAAGCAGCCCCGGGGCTCATTTGTCCAAAGAAGAAAAATGGGTATTTCACGTGAAAAACAAACCCAGAAGCCATAAGAACAGGGGGTACAAGAGACATTTTTCCATTAAGAAAGCAGCGGGCCAGCTTGTCACCATCCGGGGCACGTGAGACGGCTTCTCTTCACCCTTTACCCAGCGCATCCAGCTAGCCGTGCTACTTACAGTTTACTGAATCCAGCACCCGAACCATTAACCCCAGTCTTTTGTGAGACCGCTTCCCAAAAGCATAGGACTTAAAGGAGACAGGAGGGACTGAAAGCACAGCGGTGAGAAGGGGACTTTTCCTTCAGAATCTCATTTCATTTTTAAAAATCCTTAAAGCTCTTTTACAGCTGCCACATACGTGCCTGCCATATCCCGGTGTGTAAGTTTGGCTGATCTAAAGTATTAGATGAGTTTAGCTCACTGCCGCTGAGATGGGCAATCCTGTTCCTCTTGCCCAGACTAGTCCCCTCCCTCCCCTGGTCCTGGCTGGTATTTGGATGTGCCTGGGAGAGGGGAGGTGTCAGCAATATTCCAAAGCAACTCCACTGACTCCCAAAAAGTACACTGGGGCTGTTGGGTGACCTCCAGTTCTTGTTCATATGGAGGTGGAGAAGGGGAAGCTGCCCAAAAAAGAAAATCAAGCAAACAAATAATACAAAACTGCCTCCGAACCCCACATGCATTTCCCCAGGTGGATACACAGGCAAATGTACAAAGACCCTCACGCCCAGGATCTGTTCAGATGTATTGCACAAGAAGTAAGGAAGCTGGGGTAGGATATCCTGCCTGACAAAGGAAGTCCTGACCTGTAAGCCACTACCTAAGCGTAAATCAGCCTTAGAGCGTGTATGCCCACCTAGGATACTAGGAATCCAGAAAGCCCAGCCACATACGCCAGCTCCTCTGTTTCTACCTGGAAAAAAGCGTGCCTATGCTCAAGTAGGCTCCTAAGGGGTTTAGGAGTCCAGTTTAACTTTGAAAAAACACCGATTTCTTAAGTAACAGAACTCTCAAACCTTCTTGTCTGGAAGGAAAATGTTCTGTTCAGCAACCAGGTTTCAACCACAAGCACCAGAACTGATAGAGGTGATTCACTGAAAACCGATCAAAACAATTTAATTTTCACCAGCCCCCCCCCCCCCCACTGAGTAGAAAGGTAGGTTTTAGTTTTGAAGAAAATAGTGGTAGATTCTATTTACAGAATATCATTACTGAGATACTGTTTAATACAACACTTATCTATTTCCATTTTCCCAAGTCTAGTTTGCTCACACCCTATCATTCTTCTATATGCAGGTTACGTTTTAGGATAACATTTAATATGAAAAAAAGAGCCATCTTTGCTAGGCTGTCTGAACTCCACAAGGCTACCCCATATCTGGTCCTGCCTGACTGCTTTCTAATGGGGGGACAATTACCTACTTACATCCACATAATGTCACTACAGGCCAAGCATCCAAAAAACACAGGTTAAATTAACATCCTGGCCTTCAGGATGTTCGTTAAAAGGGTGTTGATAATACTCTTAAGCAACCTAGATACATCTCGAGTGTAACTTGGCACCTCTTAGGAGGATAGCTCAAGCTACGGTTCCAAGTGCTAGCATGCTCATTCTTCTAAACCAGCTGTCATCTGCTGCACCAAAATGTCACAAAATTTTTGTAGCTTACAAAGCAAGATACAATATTTCATTGCTGTAAAATTGCTGCCAGGAAAAAGTAAGAATAAGGAAAATAAAGTAAGGAAGTAAAGAGAAGAAAGCAGGACAGAGATAGAAAATAAGAATTCAAGTAATTATTTATATACATTGCTGCTGAACTGCAGAGAAAGCAGGGTCGAAACACCCCAACAAGTGTCATCTTACTGTAGGTTTTAAAAACATAAATACTCCACGTGTGACAAGACTTCATGGTATAAAGAACAAGTCTAGGATTCTGACATTTAAATGCTAGGCTACTTGCAACTAAACGCCAGTGCAGGTAAGACACTTTGTATTCCTTTAATCACTTCAGCCTTATCTACTGTACCAAAGGGGGCAGGAGGAAGATGTTGTAAATTAAGTTAAAGGAAATAGAAGCAAAGACAAGATAAACTAGCTTTTTGCACAAGCTTTTGTTCAGTTAAAGCCTATGAAGAGAAAAGGTCTTAACTTGCTCAATCAGGGTGAAAAATAGTTTGCCTTGATCCACCTCTAGTTAATTCTGAATGTCCTTTTCTTGGATAGACAAAGGACCTGGCCCTTCTCACAGGTATGCGAGGAGCCATTGAAATCAGCCATCCAAAAGGCAAGATTGTCAATATGACACATTCCCCCTATAATTTAACTAAAACCAAGTATTTCAGAGAATCAGAATGAGAACTAGGACTTGTCATGACAGACAAGATTTGCTCCTGGCAAAGGCCATACAACATACATAGAAAGAAAACCTTTTGCATAAGTTATAAAAGAAACAACTTTAGCAAAAAAAAAAAGTCTTTTTCCTAGATTTAATAATAATTTGGTAGCATTTGAGACCAAAACCAAAGCAAAACACCCAAACAAGCAACAACCAGAGCAAATCACTTGCTTTCCCATCTCTAATCCTCTTGCATCTCTAATTCTACAGCCAAAGTACTAGAAAAATTACTATGGCAAGGCCTTCATGCTAGCGTGAACCCTCTCAGTGTCGTCTTCTGGATCACAAAAATGCCTAAAACAGCTTGAGGCAGATCATGTGAATATCCTTCTCCCCCTTGTAGCAAAAGAGTGGAAGCCCTCTCTCCTCAACACCATAGGGTTGATGCTTATGAAACTTCATGTTTTGTGTGTGCAGTCCTCCACTTGTGTGGGAGCGATTGCAGTCCCAACATGACTGGGTTCACAGAAAGCCTGCTGCAGTCATGCTGCTCTTCAATTATGTGAGGAAGGAATAATGTATTATCCTCTTTAGCTCCACAGTAAATTCCCCCTTGGGAAATTTTTCATACAAAATTTTTAACTACATCAAAGTTTTATTTCATAAGGTAAAGACAGCTCAAGCCAAGTCTCATCATATAAAAGAAACTATAATCCAGGGAGACAGCGATATGGTAATTAGAATGGCATTTCTTAATTAGCTATATGCAGGCTGAGTCTCCACAATGATTTTGCATAGTTAAGGACAAGATTCAAGGACCAGAAATGCTCCACTTTTAGGTGGATGGTCCGTAATGGGATCCAGAACAACACTCTGGATAACCTGGAATTGTAGCTACCTCCTGTAAGCACCATTTCGAAGGTGCTAAAATAGTTTCCATAAAGCAAACCAACAAACCTCCAACCACAAGTGTACTTGTGCTACACTAGCACCTTCCTTTCCACTTCTAAAAAGCCAAACCAAGCAAGCTATGCCAAAAAAGGTTGTTGGCCAAAGCCCCTGAGCTTAATTCCCTTAGAAAGAATTAAAGTTCACTTCCTGAACATGCTTGCAACTCAATAAGGTATCTCTATAGGAAAAAAATGTCACTACCGCCAGTATTTTAAAACATTATATTTTGAGAGGTATTTGACCCTAATTTTGTAAACTGAATGACTGAATCCTCAGCTGTTTCAGTATCTAGTTTTTGACTCATGATTAAGCTTGGGAGCGCATGCGGCGAGTTTACTTCTGCGCTTATGCAGAAAACGATTTCTTTCAGTAGGCAAAGGCTTCACTTATAACTCAAATCTGTTACATTTGTAACTCAAAAGTCAGATATTGACCCCAGGCTT
>NW_008824031.1:3616641-3642871 GCF_000699105.1 Pygoscelis adeliae
ATTGAAAGTCAGCTTTATGTGAGTAATTTCCTTCGTTCTTTTGAAGACTTTTATGGATTCCAGAGGGAGACAATTCCTACTGCGAACTAAGTTTTTTCCTACATCCTTGCCACCTGACCACGTATCACCTACCACACTATAATCCCTAATTTTATGGCTACTTTGCTTGAAGCCTGTGAACATAGTAGTGTTACAGGGGAAAATACTATGGTATGAGAGGTGCGTCTTTCATATTTGTAGATTGGAGATTTATCAAATTCCTTTCAGTACTGATAGTTGTTCTAACAGTTAAGTCTGCTTTTTCTAATGAATATCCATTATTCCCATCTTTTTACTAATGGCCTTTCCATACATTTTCTTTTCGCTTTTGTGAAATTTATGGAATTATTTTAATTTGTACAGCTGATTCTGCAAACAATGATAATCTGAACACACCCCCAAACACCCTGTGCTAAATTTAGTTTCATGATGAGCAAGTAAAATTCACATGTTCTTTATTTGTCCATATAATACACCATTTTTTTTTTTAAAGTTTTAAAATTAGATAAAAGCATATTAAATGGCAGGTGTATGAAGTTCTTCAGAAACAATGCCAGAACAAAAAATTGAATTACAAAATGTTAAAAAATATGTAGGTACATTTGAACTTAACATTCCACTAACACATAATGTTACAGATATTGTCTAATGAAAAATAATTGTGCCACTTACCTATTTTTGCTGTTTCTAGGAACTTTTTATTCTGTACATAGGACGATTCTGTACAAAATATGAAGTCTACATTTTTATTACTTATTACCATAAAACAAGGTACAATGTATGTACAATATTAAAATGAAGCCATACTAAAGCCACACTAAAAAGACACTTGTAATATTACTTTTGACATTCCTGATGTACAGGTGTAATTTTGGAAAACGGGGGAAGGTGTCAGACACAGAACTTTACGAAGAACAACAGTCACCAAAATTCTACTTTAATTTTTCTTTTTATTTTGGACGTATTAGTTTTAGAATGGTTTAGTACAGGATTATAAGAAGTATATAAATATTGATAATAAACACACTAAACCATTAGTGGTGATAGATTTTGGCATATTGCCAAAGTAAATGTTCAGTGGCCCAAAACTTCAAATATGAATTTATGGTGAACTTTAAGCCTTTAAAAATACCATAATATTTCCCTTTTTGGTGAATGTTTATCTTCAATAAAGAACAGAGATAAAATCTAGACAGTGAAAGATGTTCTTATACGTTGAGCATCACACAATCAATCAAACATTGATATACAGGGTCTTTTTTTCCCCTCGGGTAACATAAGAATAATTCCTTTCAGCAACCTCTTGCACATACATACTGAACACCCAAAATCAAAGGTAACTGATAATCTACCAGCTAAAGATGGAAGTTCAAACAATGGTATATCAAAATACATAGACATTGCTTTACACAATTAAAAAAGCACCCTTTTTCCCTCAAAAGGAGAAGGCATCTTTAAACTGTTTTAATATAGTTTATCCTAATGGTAAAGCATATTCTTTTTCAAGTTTTACAGGAAATGTTCTCAGACACAGTGGACATTCCACTTAAAGGTTGGGCTGGTCTTTAAATTTAGTTGTTGTAAGCCAATATTTACCACCCACAATTTTCTTCCAATAGACAACGTAACAAATATTGGAAATCGAATGTTAAATGCAACCAACAAACAGCCCGCACTACATCTGCACAAGGTTACTATGAATGTCTGCTTTGCGCAAAATTTTTTTTAAATGGATGCAGGAGACGTTATACTTCCTTAAAAAGTAAAACAAAACTATTTTTAAAGAAGCCACGTTTTCATCTCTTTATGCATAAGACATTAAACATTAAGTTATATCATGTTACTGCCAGAGACAAAAGAAACTAATCACCCATTTAGAATAGCAGAACACATTTCAAACAGCTTGTAAGCAGGATAAGTAAGTCAAAATACTGGCCACCCTGAGAGAAATCAAATATTGAAGACAAAGCACTATATTTTTAAAGAGATTTTCCTCCCGTGCTTTTCCATCTACAACAAAAAGCTCATTACATGCAAGTAATCTTGTGGAATATATAGCAGCATTTGAAGATCATCAGCAACTCAGATGCATTTTCAGTTCACTTGTGAGGTGTATTTGCAGCACATGTGCTCTTTACAACAACAACAAAAAAATATTTTCACGGTAAAATTATGGTCATTATCTCCTCAGCTCTTAGACTCATTTAAAAAGAAGCAGAATGGAATTCAAGGGTCTGTTCTTTTTCTTATTTTAATAAGCTTGTGATTTTGTGTTTCCTGAAAGGTTATATTCATCTTTCAGATAAAAACTGATGCAACCGAAATCACGCATAATATCTGCCACAGAATATTGAACTCCTAGAGCCCAAGAAAAATGCTGAGTATTAAAAGCTCAGATAAGGGAGAAAACAGTGAAAAAGTATTTTACTGACTTGAAAAAACTTAAAATGAAATTTTATATTCAGTCTATTCCCAGTCATAGTAAACAAATTTTCATTTTAGGAAAAATTCTTCTACCAGTTCATATCTGGAATACTGGTGTCGTATTATACACTAAAAACTGGAAAATATGGCTTTAAATATACATAAAGTATTAGGACATGGTATATATATATCTTTATCCTAAGTAAAGGAGAAATAAATTTACAGAATTCTTAGAAAGGAATGATGATTGAGGATTGTCATGAAAGTTACCAGTTTGTAAGCCATGTTTTATAATACGAAAGAATAACTGTATTTTCAAAACTGCTGGTATATTACAAGACAGCAATAATGTGGAAACAACTGTAAAGTTGAGAAATCCTAGAAAAAGTTTAATACTTATATTTGACATAATTTTACTTCTGAAAACACACATTTATCATTAGTACCAACTATTGGTCATTCACTTATTTAGACAGAAAGAGTTTATAGAATGCTCTTCTCAAATATGACTATAAAAACTGCATGTTATCAGCTAGCTGGTACTATGATAACACCTCCAGGAAATCGTGTCCACTTGATTATAGTCAACCCAATATTCTGCATACGGAATTGGGTAATTTACCATTGTTTGAACGACTAATCTTGAGCTGCATACTCTATTAAGTTATTGCCTACAGAACTGGGTTGAAGAAAGCTTTGACTTTGTGTGTAACTGATTGGTATGGCACAAAAAAGTAAGTTCTACTGTAGAACTGAGTCCAGAAAAAACACTTTTCCTCCAAAATAATATTTCACTGTAATAGTTTAATGCCCGTCATGTGATATTAATTCATCAGCTCTGCAATGTGATTCCAAGGCTTTCATGGTATAGATATCCTGAGGCCCCCAACCCCACCACCTATTGAAGGTCAGCTTTATGTGAGTAATTTCCTTCGTTCTTTTGAAGACTTTTATGGATTCCAGAGGGAGACAATTCCTACTGCGAACTAAGTTTTTTCCTACATCCTTGCCACCTGACCACGTATCACCTACCACACTATAATCCCTAATTTTATGGCTACTTTGCTTGAAGCCTGTGAACATAGTAGTGTTACAGGGGAAAATACTATGGTATGAGAGGTGCGTCTTTCATATTTGTAGATTGGAGATTTATCAAATTCCTTTCAGTACTGATAGTTGTTCTAACAGTTAAGTCTGCTTTTTCTAATGAATATCCATTATTCCCATCTTTTTACTAATGGCCTTTCCATACATTTTCTTTTCGCTTTTGTGAAATTTATGGAATTATTTTAATTTGTACAGCTGATTCTGCAAACAATGATAATCTGAACACACCCCCAAACACCCTGTGCTAAATTTAGTTTCATGATGAGCAAGTAAAATTCACATGTTCTTTATTTGTCCATATAATACACCATTTTTTTTTTTAAAGTTTTAAAATTAGATAAAAGCATATTAAATGGCAGGTGTATGAAGTTCTTCAGAAACAATGCCAGAACAAAAAATTGAATTACAAAATGTTAAAAAATATGTAGGTACATTTGAACTTAACATTCCACTAACACATAATGTTACAGATATTGTCTAATGAAAAATAATTGTGCCACTTACCTATTTTTGCTGTTTCTAGGAACTTTTTATTCTGTACATAGGACGATTCTGTACAAAATATGAAGTCTACATTTTTATTACTTATTACCATAAAACAAGGTACAATGTATGTACAATATTAAAATGAAGCCATACTAAAGCCACACTAAAAAGACACTTGTAATATTACTTTTGACATTCCTGATGTACAGGTGTAATTTTGGAAAACGGGGGAAGGTGTCAGACACAGAACTTTACGAAGAACAACAGTCACCAAAATTCTACTTTAATTTTTCTTTTTATTTTGGACGTATTAGTTTTAGAATGGTTTAGTACAGGATTATAAGAAGTATATAAATATTGATAATAAACACACTAAACCATTAGTGGTGATAGATTTTGGCATATTGCCAAAGTAAATGTTCAGTGGCCCAAAACTTCAAATATGAATTTATGGTGAACTTTAAGCCTTTAAAAATACCATAATATTTCCCTTTTTGGTGAATGTTTATCTTCAATAAAGAACAGAGATAAAATCTAGACAGTGAAAGATGTTCTTATACGTTGAGCATCACACAATCAATCAAACATTGATATACAGGGTCTTTTTTTCCCCTCGGGTAACATAAGAATAATTCCTTTCAGCAACCTCTTGCACATACATACTGAACACCCAAAATCAAAGGTAACTGATAATCTACCAGCTAAAGATGGAAGTTCAAACAATGGTATATCAAAATACATAGACATTGCTTTACACAATTAAAAAAGCACCCTTTTTCCCTCAAAAGGAGAAGGCATCTTTAAACTGTTTTAATATAGTTTATCCTAATGGTAAAGCATATTCTTTTTCAAGTTTTACAGGAAATGTTCTCAGACACAGTGGACATTCCACTTAAAGGTTGGGCTGGTCTTTAAATTTAGTTGTTGTAAGCCAATATTTACCACCCACAATTTTCTTCCAATAGACAACGTAACAAATATTGGAAATCGAATGTTAAATGCAACCAACAAACAGCCCGCACTACATCTGCACAAGGTTACTATGAATGTCTGCTTTGCGCAAAATTTTTTTTAAATGGATGCAGGAGACGTTATACTTCCTTAAAAAGTAAAACAAAACTATTTTTAAAGAAGCCACGTTTTCATCTCTTTATGCATAAGACATTAAACATTAAGTTATATCATGTTACTGCCAGAGACAAAAGAAACTAATCACCCATTTAGAATAGCAGAACACATTTCAAACAGCTTGTAAGCAGGATAAGTAAGTCAAAATACTGGCCACCCTGAGAGAAATCAAATATTGAAGACAAAGCACTATATTTTTAAAGAGATTTTCCTCCCGTGCTTTTCCATCTACAACAAAAAGCTCATTACATGCAAGTAATCTTGTGGAATATATAGCAGCATTTGAAGATCATCAGCAACTCAGATGCATTTTCAGTTCACTTGTGAGGTGTATTTGCAGCACATGTGCTCTTTACAACAACAACAAAAAAATATTTTCACGGTAAAATTATGGTCATTATCTCCTCAGCTCTTAGACTCATTTAAAAAGAAGCAGAATGGAATTCAAGGGTCTGTTCTTTTTCTTATTTTAATAAGCTTGTGATTTTGTGTTTCCTGAAAGGTTATATTCATCTTTCAGATAAAAACTGATGCAACCGAAATCACGCATAATATCTGCCACAGAATATTGAACTCCTAGAGCCCAAGAAAAATGCTGAGTATTAAAAGCTCAGATAAGGGAGAAAACAGTGAAAAAGTATTTTACTGACTTGAAAAAACTTAAAATGAAATTTTATATTCAGTCTATTCCCAGTCATAGTAAACAAATTTTCATTTTAGGAAAAATTCTTCTACCAGTTCATATCTGGAATACTGGTGTCGTATTATACACTAAAAACTGGAAAATATGGCTTTAAATATACATAAAGTATTAGGACATGGTATATATATATCTTTATCCTAAGTAAAGGAGAAATAAATTTACAGAATTCTTAGAAAGGAATGATGATTGAGGATTGTCATGAAAGTTACCAGTTTGTAAGCCATGTTTTATAATACGAAAGAATAACTGTATTTTCAAAACTGCTGGTATATTACAAGACAGCAATAATGTGGAAACAACTGTAAAGTTGAGAAATCCTAGAAAAAGTTTAATACTTATATTTGACATAATTTTACTTCTGAAAACACACATTTATCATTAGTACCAACTATTGGTCATTCACTTATTTAGACAGAAAGAGTTTATAGAATGCTCTTCTCAAATATGACTATAAAAACTGCATGTTATCAGCTAGCTGGTACTATGATAACACCTCCAGGAAATCGTGTCCACTTGATTATAGTCAACCCAATATTCTGCATACGGAATTGGGTAATTTACCATTGTTTGAACGACTAATCTTGAGCTGCATACTCTATTAAGTTATTGCCTACAGAACTGGGTTGAAGAAAGCTTTGACTTTGTGTGTAACTGATTGGTATGGCACAAAAAAGTAAGTTCTACTGTAGAACTGAGTCCAGAAAAAACACTTTTCCTCCAAAATAATATTTCACTGTAATAGTTTAATGCCCGTCATGTGATATTAATTCATCAGCTCTGCAATGTGATTCCAAGGCTTTCATGGTATAGATATCCTGAGGCAGTTCTGACTTGCGTCGCACAAGAGGACGATCTTTTTTCTGATCTTTCTGTGCCTGAAATAGAAATAGAACAAAGTTGGCCAAAAATATTAATTACTGAACAATTACTTAAAAATTATTTCTTGCACGTCAGTATGTTCACTTATGGGAAAAGAAATAAAAAACATAAGGGAAAAAGTTTATCCTTTCTCCTCTTTACCCCACCAGCTACTCAGTTTCAAGTCTCAAAACCATTTTTTTTTGCTAAGAGGAAAAATTAGAAACAACTAACAAATTCTAAGCTATCAGCAATCATGATGTTACTACCATGATTATCACTTGGTAACATTTTAAAAAAATAAAATTATCACCTATCTTCTCACTTATTTTTCATTTGTCTCTACATGCAAGATAAATGATCGTAAGTTTTTTCCATGCTTCTAATTACTTGCACTATTCACATATCTGAAAATTTAAGGTTCTGCTGTATTATTTTACTGATGCTCTCTCAAAACCAGACACTATCCCTATCAGAGTATCTTGAAACAATATAATGGTGTCTTTCTATAGTCCCCATGTCTGTCTCACCTACCCTAATTTGCCTGTTAGATCAATGATGTTTATTCATGTTCTTCTATAAAAAAAGTCCTTATAAAAACCGATTGCCTTTTACTTAGCTATTGATTTACTAGCATGTTCAAAAAGTTAGTAAGTCATGGTGGTCAAGTTTTATTTGTAGCAAAGAGTATCCACTAAAAATGCTCACATAGTCTGGCATAGAAAAAAATTCCCGGTCTACTTTCCTCAGTCATTCCATCACCTCTTCAGTATGGGCATTCTGCTACATTGCTAACCTCTGGCGTAAACCTTACTTTCACTGAAACTGCATAGAACTTTACATAGTTCCTCACTTCTGAAGTTTTATTTAAAAAATAAACTAAGCTGTCATTTTGACTTGCCTTTGTTTTTTTAATTGATAACTGTAATACCTCTTGTTTTAGCATCAATTTCTGATGGTACGTAGCAAGGGATACATAACTGTCTTTCCAGTATCCTCTCAAAGACCGATGCAAGAATGCTACCTAGCTTTCTCTCTGCAATACCCTAATCCTTAATCAACCCTTCTCCTGCCTGGTGACCCAGACTTATCAATCCTCTTGCAAGCTTTATACCTCTCACAGATTTCTATAAGTTTTTCTAATAATATGAATTCTTGTTTCAATCCGTTCTATTAGCTCTGCTAGGACAGGACCTTTATCTTTGAAAAACAGGCTTATAACCTTCTAATCATCTCATTTACCTCTTGCACACTTTCTGAGCAAGGAAAAGCAGGAAAGCATGCACTCGGGAGAGATGGCTAAAGAATGCTCAAGCAGTCCCAACCCAAGTTTCAGAATTTTATTTAGTTTACAATTTGTTTCTTTTCCATTAGTGTCACTTTTTAATCCCCACCCCTTCTAACAATTGGGGCGGGGGGGAAGGGGGAAATCAAGCTCATCCATAGGAATGTGATGCACTCATTTTCCAGCTGGAACGTTATCAATGAAGCTGTGTATAGCCCCAACATTATAGCTCTTGAAGCTGAATTCTTGAAGTTGAATTCTTTGTAGAAAAGAAGGTAAGACCTAGGTAGAGTCCTTGGTTTTAGTTTGGTCTGCCATTACTATTTGTGCATTTTATACTGTATAATACTGGCCCAAATCCCCAAACACTTCCAGCAGCTGGGCCTGGGAACTTTGTACTTAACTGCTTGTCCCATCTACTAGTATATAGTCATACTTTGGCTGCTTTTTTCCTAGAACTAATGTTAGAGCACTCAGAGTTAGGAGGTATGAGTTTTAATTCCCTCTGGCCAGGATGGAAAGTGAACCAAGGTCTCATAAATCTTGAGAAAATGGCTACGCGCTAAGAAATAGCATAGCAGTACTCGTTTTTTTTCAATAATCTTGTATGTACCTTTCTCCACCAGAACTGGTTCTAGGCTCTGGAGCTAGTGAAAGGAGGCCCCTCTCCCCATCACGTGGCCCTGGCTAAGCTATCCAAGGTCTGAAGAAAGGC
Source organism: Pygoscelis adeliae (assembly GCF_000699105.1). Classification (NCBI taxonomy): domain Eukaryota; kingdom Metazoa; phylum Chordata; class Aves; order Sphenisciformes; family Spheniscidae; genus Pygoscelis; species Pygoscelis adeliae. The sequence goes on from NW_008824031.1 coordinate 3,625,387, forward strand.
AGAGGTTTAGAAACTTTAATAAGCCCAGTGCTCCTCACTGACTAGCTCTAACCAGCATTCCCATGCAGGGGAATGCTACCCTCATTCATTGCCCTGAATAAGCATGTAATTCAGCCACCAAGATTTACATGTAATGCACAGGGTTCCACTCCAGAGATAAGTGTTTAAAAAGCAGCAATCACCAAGCATGTCTTGGAGGCATTCCAGCATTTCTTTTGATTTCAACCTTCATCCAAAATGCCATAGTAGAAATAATAAATAAAATATAATCTTGCAGGATAATGACACTGGAATTTTAAGAAAGTAACGTAGGAGGTTAGGTTGACCATATGCTTATTTTTATCAAATTTCTGTTTGATACGTTGGTTCAAATTAACAGACTTTACCTCCGATCTCAACCAGTTTTTCAGCTCCAGATCATTTCTGTGGTCTTAAACTTTGCTGGATTTAGAGATATTCATATTACTGATATTCCTACCAGACACCTTAGTGATGGTAGTGCTCCCTGGCACCTCTCTATTTTCCATCAGCTCCAAGTTTAAATGTCTAGTCTGAATGTCAGGATTCTGGTTCCACTTAAGTTAAAGATACCTGAAGATCACTAAGCATTAGCTAAAGATGAAAAGACTGGAATGACCTTGAGAGTCTTTGCCCTGCAGTAGGTAATGGAACATGACAGATGGTGGACTGAGGAAGAAGATCCATGAGTGGGCAAGACAAATGCACACTTTACACATTTTTTCAAAACATAGTAGCTTTAGTCACTAAGAAGGCTCTGAATAACAAACAAACAAAAGTGTCATTGCTAGAATCTGACTATATTTTATACAAGTTTTCCTTATGAAAAACCAAAACTGTTATATAGAGAAGAGAATAGAACATGATGTGGTAGATTTTAGCCATATTTTTAACTATCCTTAAAGCGTAATCATTGTTCCCATCACGACACAAAAAGCTATTTCTAAGTGAAAAGAAAATGAAAGTTTCTGTAGAAGAAACGTCAAAAGAGACCACACAGCAGATTCACAGGCATTAGAAATACAACACCGTATTCCTGGCTGCTACAGTATCACTTAAAAGTAGCAGCTCTAATGATGGTTATTACTCTAGGATAAATTGTTACAGGGCTGAAAATATAACCCAAGTTTATGTCTAGGATTAACAGTAATTTAAAAAAGGTAATTAATAATTTAGAGTACTTTGTTATCTTCACATGGCTTTACCTGACAAGCCTCTTCTTTCATTGTCTTTTTCAGCATCTGCAAATCTTCAATTAAAGGTCCATCTGTTTCCATTGCAACAGGACTGTTCAGCAAACTCGTGTCACTATATGTTGGGTACTAATAAAACGCAAAGTGTTAAAATAATCATTCTTAGTAGTAATACCTAAATACTAAGAGTGTATTTGAGCATTTGAATGCTATGATTAGTTATTTGAGATTAGCTTCAATATCTTATGCTTCCAGGCATCAAGTTAATAAATTTTAAAATGGAACTCCAACACTTCCACTTGGCAGAAGTGTCCTGTTGAAAAATACAGTCAGAATACAAAAAATATGCTTTGATTATCTGAGACTGAATTTTAAAATATTCAGATTTTGCCAGTACTGAATGTCTACTTTGGCAATCATTTATCTGAAACTTTATTAATACATTGTCTAGTGATTTGTGAACAGTGTAGCAACCCAAACACAATGATTTTACTTTCTGGTGCAATTTTGTGTTGGAAGAGAAAATACACTGTTAAAAGGTCAAATATGGTTAATATACATTTAAAATAATTTCAAAACAAAATACTAAACTTTTTTGTCTTGAGAAAGTAAAACAGCCATAAAAGTCTTTTGGAAATAAAAAACATCTTGTAGAAACACTTGCATAGTATCTAAAGCTTACTGTAGAGCAATCTCAACATTTTAAATTCGATTTTAATTCAGATGAGGTGTATGTGGTCTTGAAATCAAAACTCATTTACGAACGCACACACACACTTTTTCATCCATTTTTCCTCATAAATATTTTAGTATCTGAGAGTACCAATAACTTAATGCAGATGAGACAAAACAGAAAAAAACTGACAGCAAGGATTTAACAAATATAATTGTCATGATCTAAAATCTTAAAATGTATTCTTATGTCATGCAGAGTCAGGAATAGCTCTGAACAACAAGAATTGTCAGTAATTAGACAAATTAAAAAGTTAATAGGAATTCCAGGGGAAAAAACCAACAACTTAGAAATCCATTATAAAGAGTGCTAAAAGCATTTATAACCTTAGGTCAATGCAGTCGAGCACTCAGTATTCAAATTAATAATTTTTATTTTAAATTGCTTCCAATTATTAGCTCTCTTCAAGCATACTATGCAGAACATACTGTATACAGGTTGTGTTAACCCGTTTCAGAAAATGTACACAGTTACAAAAAATTACTTGAAAGAAAAGGAAATTTACACTGTAGAACTCTAAATTTTACTACTACAAGTCAATCCCCTTATTGCAGACATGCAATAGTTCATCATTTGTGATAGCAAATGACCACGTATATCAAGTACTCTTCAAGCAAGGCTTCTGTATGGCTTATTGGATTAGAAGAAAGTCAATTGCTGCTTTCATATGAATGGTTCTTTTTTGATTAATTTAACCAATCTGTTGTCAACTGACATTTTGTTTAATTTTAACAAATTTTATTTGAGCAGTTTAGTAATTGTTCCCTGAGAAACGCCACAAGAGGAAGAAGAATGTATGAAATTCCTTCTTCTTAGAAAAAAAGATGACCCCATACTTTCTGTTTTAAAATAGCACTGAGATCATAGTGTCCCACTTCCCACTTATAGACTACCGTTACTCCATCTTTCACCGCTTTAAACTCAGCTAGATGATGTTGGAAAGATACAGTACAGTAAGTTTCTTGCTGCACTATAGAAAAATTCTGGCTGCGAAGTAACCAAAATGTTTGGGGGTTTTTTGGCCATAGCAGCAATCAGTATGATTGAGATAAAGGAAAACTGGCAGCATTCCCCAAGCAAATTAAGTAGGGGGAAAAAACAACCCCAAGCCAAACCATGCCCTTCTCCCATAATTTCAAAATATAACTAATAGTCTAAAGGACCTTTGTTTCTTTATCAAAATTTCAGTTACATCGAGCAATGCCTGACAGGATGTTTTCCTGTTAATAAGAACCTGAGGTGCAGGTTCACCAGAAGACCGGCCCAATGCAAGTATGAGAACAAATGCAGCAGACAAGAACGTACAATATTACTTTAATCCATTTGACACAGAGGAGAACTGACCAGTCATAACTCACAGTTTGCAGAAAGATCTCTTTTGTAATATATTGTTTGCAAAACAGCTTTTCAAGAGAAACCAATTATGGCATCTCTATATTTTCCATTATTTTGCACAATAACTTTTCAAACCACAATACAGTATATCTCCTATTATAAGAAAAGGAAAAAGTACTTCATATCATACTTTTCAGAAACCTTTTTTTAAAAAAAAGAATTACTTGCACAAGAGAAAGGTTACAAATTTTAAAAGTACTTTTATTGTATATCTTTCATAATACAATTAGTGAAATTGTTTTATTTCCATGATCAGTCAGACCTGTTTCCCCCACTGATATTTAACAAAACTAAAGTACTTAAACATGAACATGTTAATCTTTTCTAAATACCTGGGGATTTGATTTGGCTAGATTTTCTATTTTAACCCATGCTTCTTCCCGTTCCTTCAATTTTAGCTTCTCTCTGGAAAAAAAAAAAAATTAGAAGCAAAAATGGCAACAGAAGCTTGGTGAATCTTGCATCACAACTTGCATACTTTCCTAAACATGAAGAAATTCACTAGAAGAATTCAACAGAATAAATTATTTAGCTATGCATGTTTCAGCCTACTGCCTAAAATACCACTTACTGTTGACAAGGTAATTTGCATCATATCAATACCCCATGATCGCAAAGCAACATTAAAAGGTAAAAAAATTGTATTTTCTCATGAAAGCAACAAACTGGCTGATACCAGTTTATCTTTAATAACTGCACATTGTTAAGAGTTACAATTAAAACAGAAAGAAGTCTTGATCTATGTTGAAAGTGTGTTTGCTTTAACTTTGTAATACTCAAATTCTATATTGAAACATAAGAAACTAATATCTGACCATAAAAAAGGGCAGAGATTCTGTCAGCCCAATGGTTTCAGGTAATGGTTTAAAGGAAAAGGGCCAGAGGCTCTTGAATTGAACACTAACAGAGAAGTACCCGACAAAAACACACTCATTCAACGGAGTCACCAGCCAAGAGGGATGACGTGAGATGCTTTTTTTTTTTTTTTTTAATTAAAGTAGGAAAGGTTTGTTTCCATATGCCTAATGTAATTCCAAATGGTAAAATCTAGGTTTTTTTTCCTTTCTTCCTTACAGATAAACAACTTATTGCAGAGACTAGAACAAACACCTGTCTTTGAAAGGTGGTAGAGTTTAAGAGGGCTTTGAGCTTAAGGGTGCTAAAAATGCTCTCAGGCTTCAATGCATAGAGCAGATGATCCAAATGTAAAAAAAAAAAAGAAAAAAAAGAAAAAAGGGCAGTTATATTCAGGCATATACACAATTTGCCTCCAACTGTCAATTAAGTTAAGTTTGGGCTGGGGTGGAAGAACTCTGTAACCACCCCCTTTTTTAAGTTCTTGTGTGGTATGGGATTTTTGGGGGGTTTGTTTTGTTATTACGTCACTCAGCACTCTGTCTGCCTTAGTTCACACTCAAAACGCCACGCAACAAAACCCCAAAAAACAGAGAAGAAAAGATTGCTTTCTCATGTAAAAGGGATTCCACTTATTTGCTATGAGGGAAGAGAGACTTACATAGTCTTTTTTTAAAAAGCAAATGTTCACATTTTGTTATCTATAAACACACACATCTCTTAAAAATTTGTTACACCCACAAGCTCATTTCTACTTAAATTGTAATAAGGAACTTCAAAACTTGGACAAATCAATCTACATTAAGAATTTGTACTACTTCCAGTATATTGGTTTAAAATAGGTGTTTAATTTGAACCACTACTTGAAGGAATCGCTGTTCACTTTGAAACTAAAAATAAAATTCAAATCCAGGTATTTTCAGTACCTATTTTCTAACTACACTCCCCAGCCCCTTAAATGAGAGCCAAACTATTAATAGTTTTGACTTCTTGATCTCACTTTAGCAGGCTTTATAATATACTGAATATACAAAAATTATGTCTATTTAACAAAATCGGAAATAGAGGAACAGAAGATAAGTGACTTTATGATCATAACAGTTATCTGCATTTTTGGGCATAAACCAGAAAAATTCTAGCTTCCAAATCCCTGCTCTGTTCACTGGTCTATGCAAGAATATACTAAACTCAGCAGGATTCTTCTGGCAAATAATGTATGAACGCTCTGTATTACAACAGAGTAACAACTTTATTTTGGGTAATTTTTAGACAAACATGCATATGTGCTCACTCACAATGCAGGGCTGAAAAATACTGGAAAAGTGTTTTGGGAAGAACTGAGTGACAACATGAAAGAAAACAACACTGGGTAAATAAAGCATGTTAAAATAAACACAGGATGTAAACTAAACTGTTTAACAGATCTTTTACACTGGGCTCCGCAGTTAGCAGTGTCCCTCTCAAACAAAATTAATTTTTAGGAAGATGGTGACCCCCAGCAGTATTAGGCCAGAGATTACATGAAGCATCCTATTCTTAAGAAGATTTTACAGTTCATATATTACAAGAAGTTTCACCAAGTCAATTCTGAGATTGTTGTACTGTAATCAAATGGGCACAACTTCCCACTAAAGAGACAGTAGTTTTTTCAGAGCTAAAGCACTCTGAATAAATTATTTAAGAACAGACAGACACACTGACATGAAAACTTACTTCAGTTTTTCTGCTTTAAATTGCTGTGTGCAGTCATCGAACAGTTTTTGGTTCATCTCCATGAAGAGTTTCAGAGCATTGTATATCAAGCCATGTATTGTCCTAGAAGTAAAACAACTGGTTGAAACCCAGAGTACTTTAAACTTTGAAATCTATTTTTTCTGGTCAACAGTAGCCAATAGCCTACGCAACTGGAAAATCTCATCATTTCAGAATAAGTGGAAACAAAACTAATTAGTGGAAGTTTCAGTTTACCCTCAAAAGGGTAATTAATTACCTAAAATTACCAACTTTGAATGCAGTTTTCCTACTCTATAGTACTACTTGTCACTTACACTTTTGATATTTGAACTTTATTTTTAATACTACGTATATCAATACAGAACTAGTTTTGAAATTTAGTAGTCGACACTAATCAAACTAGGGTTATTAGAGAAAAAGCAAGATGACATTAAACATCTTGATATAAGTAACTTACTGGCAACTGACAAATTCAAGAAAAAAAACATTAGTGATTAAAAGGAGCCTAGAAAAGACACCATTCATTTTGAAAACTGCCACACAGCAAAAGCACTCACTTCAACACAATTATGCCAGGACTCTTTAGAAGTGTTAGAAAAGTGAAGTGGAAAACATCAGAAAAATTAAACAAAAATAATCTGCTTTATGAAGCGCTTTTACAGAGTAATTTACAGTTCCAGTCTGTAATCTATTGCTGATCATTAAATCCAAAAAGCAATCAGTTAAGTGATTACTTTGTATCGTACATGTGAGTTACAAGTAAGAGTGCAGCTGTCCTGGGTAGCATGACTTCTGCTCAGAATAAAATGAATGCATGGCCTTGAAAGCCAGAAAAAACAACCGACAGCAATCCACATTTATTATGTACAGTTGCATCACTGAATCAGAATTTTATTAATGAGTACATTATTTGTTACTGCTTACATCCAGTGACAGTAACCAATCACTTTAAGATCACTTTATCTTCCATTTCTTTTCCTGTGTTTAGTGGCAGATTGATTACACATTCTTGGCCAACCCATCAGCAGTCCTCAATCCATGGCCAGTTAGACTGTGATACTTCCATCAGCCCAGCAGTTGCACAATAGCTCAAACAAAGAGGCACTTTACAATGGAACAGCTGCAGAAAGGAGCTGACCAGGACTGTTTTTATGCGTAAGTACTATGTTATTGTGGGGAAAAAAGTGAAAATAGTCAATGGAGAAAGAAGAGAAAACAATAAACAAAAAGAAAAAAAAAAGGAAAGGAAAAAATGACCTGATCTACAACATATTCCACTAGAATGCAGAAGAAATGCAAATCAGCAAAGACGTTAGAGATCAGAAATCAAAGTTAGTCTTTAGAAGTATCTGAACTACAGATTAATGCCAGATTTGCTACTTTATTAATAAAAATACGTAATGGATTAGATGCACTAAAACACTGTTTCTTGTTTAATGAAAAAAGGAAAAACTATCTTCCTCAATTCTTAATATTTACTAAAAATTTTGACAACAGTAGTATCCTCCTTATCCAGCAACTTCAATGTCACAGAATAAACAGCTCAACGTACTGTTAAAACTAGCAACCCAAAGAACTGAACCACTTTTAAGCCTAAAACTAGACATAAATGAAGTAGCAGAATTTTATTTGTGCAAGTGTTTCTTACTTGTTCCAATGTGTCTTTGAATTCCGGTACAAGGATGGAAACATGATGGGTAAAATTTTTGCTGCATTGTCACTAATTAAACTCATAATATATTCATTATTCCAGTAGTATAATGCTCGCTCCGCAACCTAAGATGACATGAAAAAAGGAACACTTCTTCAGACAATCTCTTAAAGACCAAGTAATTGAAACATTTGGCAAATAAAAGGGAAAGGTAAGAAAAGTTACAACTTAGATTTGGATTTTTCTACTGCAAATGGGAGTCATGGACCTGATGGAGAGCTGGAAAAATTGCTTTTTCCTTGATAGGGACACGATTCGAACTATAACCTATGAACTCTGAAATTCAAGCAAAGAAACGTTTTCCCAAAGAAAGAGTATTTGTAGAACTCTATTACAAGCAGTGAAATACAGACACGATGTACCGAAGGGGTTCAGGTACTTCTGAAAACAGCGAGCTTTTAAGCTTTTATGTTAAGCGTTACACTGAAGTGAATCACCCAATACGAATGCACATACCACACTCCTGAAAAGAAACAATAAAGCTAACATTTGGAACCCTAAAATTTGACACAGAATTGAAGACTTCTTTTTGCAACAAATAAAATTCATTACGGTGAATAATAGTAGGTAATACCATTAACAAGTCTGCTTTATAAAAATCCTCATATTATTGTACATTCAGTAAATACAGACCTGAAAGTGTGGACTGGACACACATTTGGCTAGCTGTCTGAAAAGAGGCTCCATAACTTTTACAAATTCAGATGGTTCAATAACATCTAAAATTTCTTCTAGTTCATTTAAAAACATGACTTCTTTTGGACTGTGAGTCTTTGGCCAGTATTTCAGCAGTGCCATTACAACCTGTAGAGACAAAGTGAACATAATCTTCATGATAATTTGACTTTACCTTGCACTAAATTGTATCTCATTAAGAAGTCTGATATTTTAAACAGAACACAAAACTCAGATTTCTTGTCCCATGTGACAGCAGTGATCAGATATGGTTCAGTGTCACAGAATAAAAACACTTCTTCAGAAAACAAAGTTATACACTTAAAAGACATGTTCAAAAATAATCATCAAAAGACTAGAGAAAGTAACCTGACATCTAACTTAACATGATCATCAAAAATCAAAGTGCAAATTTGCTACTATACTATGGGGAAAATTATCTGCCACTTAAGCGATAGCAGCTTTCAATCTCTAATTTCTTGGAGGTGTACTCCAAAGCTCAAGAAATTAAGTTCTGCCATTATATTTTAAGAAAAGATTTACTATAAATACCCGAATTGGCAGGTGACTGACTACTCTAGGCATGTTGCTCTTAAACGTTGAGTTTTATTTAATTGACTATATTACTATAATCACAGTCTGAACTTTCTTTATGATTATTAAATTTCTTACCCAGCTTGCCGAAGTAGTTTTTGCTTAGCAAACCATGAACACTCAAAAGATAGGTGGGAGGAAGGGGGTGAGGGGAGAGGAAGTGGGGAGACAACTAAGGGATCCATAAAAATGTGACACAAAAGGAAGTCACCTGCCAGTTGGCTCACAACTCTTCAGAAAGAGTCTACACATCTGTGGGAAATGTTTCTCAAGTCTAATTGAAAAACAAACTCTCTCATCTATTGACTATGTAAGTAGAAGAATTTAAGTCTGAAAAGTGATACTAGTTTAGCAGTTAAATATATTTAGACATTGTATTTATTAGTGGAGTTATCAATTACGTCATAATTTATTCAATAATCTTCAAAAACACACAAAGTTATATTGAAGGAATAACGACTCTTGTGCTGTTAGCAATTTCTGATTTAAGGAAAATGCAAGTAGACCCTAATGTTTGTTATGAAAGGATGATGATTTTTTCCCAAAGATGTCAGTTTTCAAACCGAAGTGTAAGATTTAAAATTTTTTAAGGTTTTGCTTTTTTTTAATATAAAAACTGTTTTCCATCTGTGGCAATTTGGTGCCAAAAAATATTCAAACAGGAAGACATTTTCCTTCAAAGGATATTTAAACCATGTTAAGTATTTAAAAATGACTGGCATAGCACTCAATCTTAAATTCAGATATTTTTGATGAGTAATTAATACAACCTTGAATATGTATGTTTATAAATGCTTTTGTTTTGTGGTTAAAGATTAAAAAGCCACATAAAGAACAAAAATATGACAGTGTCTGTCTAGTCCTAGATGTAGAACTGGACAACACCCCCCCAAACAGTACAGACTTCTTGAAAAACTCTTTTAAAATAAAGTTTATATTTATAGCAGTCCAGCTTTTTTATTTAAAAACTACAAGCAATATGTAATATCATCACTGACAAGATAACTCAATAAGAAATCAGTGCATCTTTCATGTATGTATTATTTAACCATGAAAACGGACACTATGTCCTCAATGAAGCCTTGGGAAATTTATGCAGATTTTTTTAATAAGATGTCAGAAAGTCTCGTATGACCATTATAAGGGGAAACAAAGAGTCTTATTTTGTAACGACCAGAAGTTTTGAAGGGGAACTTAATACTTCGGTGATGCATGTGCTAAGTTTTTAAAGAATGTTGTAATCATGTACTAATTTGGGATCAAAAAGGGAAACAGACTTGGATGCGTTTTAGTTCAGATTTGTACTAGGAAATATGTAACATCCTAGCTGATATCTGGAAGAAAGCTAAGATTTCAAGATCTCATATAGCACGAATGACAGAATGTCTTGAGATTTGATGTCTTAACAAATATTAAAAGCTCCAAGTAGAAGAGAGTTCTTGCTCAGCTGCATACTTCATTTGTTTCAAGAATCCCAGTTTCCATTTTACAATGGAAATGGTTATAATCTAATAATGTGCACCCCTGTTAGTAGCAATCATTTTACTGATTGCTACCTAGTGATTAAACATGTTAGTTCTTCCCTACTTAATATTGGGTGTAACGACACAAAACACTATATACTATCGAGGACAATTAAAGTATTCATCTATGCAATTATGGGCACCCAGACCAAAGTCTGGTTTTGTCTATGGTCCAAACTTGGTAGACATGAACAGGATCTGACTCAAAAGCCCTGCATCAGTAGGTAGCTCCGTGTACCAGAAATCTGTGTTCCATCACAACATCAGTCTCTCAACAGAGCACAGCTCAGGAAAGCTAGTATCTGACTACACCGCTTCTGGATCAACCATCTCATATCCAGTCAGCCAGAACGAAATCAGCAGAATAAACTCTGGTCTGTTTGTAAGAGGTATGCTCTTAATGTTGTTTTAATTCATTTTGGACATTCCAAACAACTGTTGGAAAAACTGAATTTGATAGATCAAAATGGTGAAATATTCAACTCTTCCTAACAAAAACAATTACATATCAATACTTTGTTCCCAAAACCTCCTTAAACAGTCTACAGATGAAAGAGATGTTAATATTCCAAAATATATAATAATAGCAAGATAAACTTACTGGTTCTGTAAGCGTGCTGTCCTTTTCTAAAAATTGAACTACACAGTACGCCAGCTACAGTAAAAAAAAAAATTTTTTTATTAATGCTTACTGTGAAACTGAACACACTTTGAAATCACTAGCATAAGTGGGGAACAACACTGAATTCAAATAAAAGCACAACACTTTTTCTGTAATTTTACAAAAATTATTTGGCAGACAATTTAAACAACAAAAGGGTAAATACGCGTTACCAATTTTTCCCAACACTCCCAAGTCTGTCCTCACCTTTTTCTGGGTTATAATATAGACAAACACATAATTCGTTATTTTCTTTTTAGACCTAGTACTTTGCATTTCAGCACACTTCATCTTTTCAAATAGGATTTAAAAATTACAATCTTGTCCTCTAAAGTGCTTTCCACTCGCTAACATTTTGGTGTCCCATGCTGATTTAATAAGTATTTTCTATTTCATAACCTAAGTTAGTTAAAAATGCATTGAACAGTTGTAAATCTTAGGATTTTCTATATATGAGAACTAATGGTAACTATGCATATCAATGTAAAGCTGATGCACGCTGAGGCTGAATTACAGTATTTACCAACTTCAATTCTGAAAATGAGATTCTGTATCTGTGCCTAAACGGTGAACTATTACATCCCTTTCACTCGATAGGCCGATAGTCCCAAAGTAAACGGGAGGATCGCTGCACACCTCATGAACTGTTTAACCATTTTTCTAATGTCTCTCCATTTATGGAAGTTCAGCTGATGAGCCCAATTTCTTTCCTGGTTTTGATGATTGCTACCAAGAATGTCCCCAGGTAATGTGAGGAATGTACAAAGATTATTACATCTAGTGTTCTCCACTATTCTAAAGTAAATTTGAATTTAATATAGAAATTAGCTTCTTCATGTATATCTGGATTTGGCAGCAAATCCTTCTGAATACCTGCCACTGTTTTGATGTGAATTTTTGTGGTTTTACTCTGGTGTTTCACACACTAAGCTCACTTGACGTGCCTCCCCATTTCATTCAGTAGGACATGTAAGAGAGGCATCCCTATGTCACTGTCTTCTTTTTACTGATAGTAATGAGGAATGCAAATCACCTGAAGGTTTTGGAGAATTAGCTTGTGAAGTAAGGGGAATAGATGAAGACCAATCTGTCTCAGGCAGGTAGAAGAAAAGGTGGCGATCACAAATGTCTGCACTACTTGAGAGAAAGGTCTGACTGGCCACACCCCAACAGGTTTTGTTCACAGCATTAGGAAAAAAGGGAAAAAAATCTTTTGAAATGGGAGCCACTCTAGCCTACTATGTCAACAGGAACTGATGTGAGCCCCAGTAGGCAAGATAGAAAGCAAATGCTTATAAGCATCTCTAATTGCTGGAGAATTGTAATTATACAAATGGTGTTCTTAAAAATACAAGTTGTTAGTAATTTTATTTGAAGAAATGGTACTTAAAACTTGGAGAACTTGAACTTACATAAAAAATGTTGAACTTTCAAATTATAAAAACAAAGCTGTGTAACAACCTCTCACGGAGAAAATTTCAGCATGTCACAATAATACCGTGCTTTTTCTAACATTGTATGATTTCCCACTCCCCTAGGAATTCCGAATGGAACTAGAACTCAGCACAGAAAACATACAGCTGGTTTAAAAGCACGATACAACTCAGATGTCCCCTTTTTGTCTGTGTACTTCTAAAAAGATCTATTGAATTAAATAATGAAGTCCTAGTAAATGCCCAATTCCTTTCAAAACATCAACAGTTGTAAGGAACTGAATTCAGCTGAAATTCTCCATGTAGTTTAGAAAATGCTGTTTATAGATGACATTCATTAAAACCATACTTTTCTGCAATTTATGCATGTCTAAACATTACAGACAAGAACAAGATAAACAAAAAATTCTGTATGTGGATAAATATCAAGAATTCTCACATTAGTCAACTACTTCATGTGTTTCATCTATAAACACTACAGTGCTTTTAAAAAAGGTATTTATTTATACATACACATATATATATTTTTTTTCCTCAACAAGTGAAGCATTATAGGTACATATATTAAATAATTTCCCCAAGGCCACTTAGCAGGGAAATGTTGGAGCTTAGAACAGAATCCATGTCAGAATGACCAGACTCCCCCTCACCTCTCTAGGCAAACTTACTTTAACACTAGTATGAAAAGAGCCGAACAAAACCTACCTGTGGATGGTAGACACTGAGTGATTTCACTTTGTGCAATGGTAACAAAACCTTCAATAGGAATATTTTGTGCTCTTCTTTTAATGGTAAGGCAAATCCATTAATTATGCTGCCAGGGAAAGAAATTTAAAAATAAAAATCACTAATTATGTAATATCTGCACTACTGTAGAGGACCTTGTTTTCATCGCATGTCTTTCTGTAATCTCCTGGAGAACATGATGCAACAGAAAAATTTACAAATTAAGCATGCTATTTAATTTTTGATCCAGATCTCTAAAGATTACAAACTAATAGTCAAATCAACCTCTGCCCATCCCTCACCCAAGTCTTTCACAGGTCCCAAATTCATCTTTCAAGCAACATATATGACTATACCTGCACTTCAGATTCCAACCTTCACTATGAACTATTTACTATCATCAAAATTTTGAATACATATTTCTCCCAGCTTCTTCATGGAATTAAAGAATGAACCAGAGACTGGATGTAGAAGAGATCAATCCAAGACAGCAGATAGTCAAAACATAACTTCTGCTAAAATATTACTATTTCTGCAAGACCCTAGCATATAACCTAACAGCATCTCAACACATGACATCCCAGTTCCAGGTGAGTGCAGATGTGGCTCAATACTGGGCCAATGGCACCTTTACCTAAAAACACAGTACTAGAACATTGTTTTGTGTTCACTCACTTTACTAGCATTAACATCAGTTAAAACATCCAGAATCCTATTGCCCATTTACTATTTTAAATCCTATTTTATTCATTCTAATGCTTTTCTCTTCACTAATAAGGACAGAAGGCACCCAGGCAAAAGGAACCTGCCAAACTCATCTTAAAAAAACACATTAAAAAAAAATCAGTTACATATATTTCAAATCTCAGAAATCAGATGATGTCCCAGAATTAAAGCTTGCTAAATAACACCTGCTGACCCTTGCTGCGCATGCTTAAAATAATTTTCACTAGTAATGACTGCACAACTATTCTGAGGATACGAGGTTATTCCTCCTGAAGTCTCAGTGCATAATATCAAAACCCCATTTCTCCATTAACATTTCTATGGTGTTCTTGCCACAACTTCCACATACTCGACAAATATACATTAACTTCATTCAAAAAAAGAAGTTTCTCCAAGATGTTTTACGGGTTGTTAACCACAAAGAGGAGCAGAATTGTAGGGCAAGTTTGGCCTCGATTGAGTGTGAAGAAATTCTTCAATCCTGTCACGAGATGATTGTCAGAAAAAACATAACCACAGTATTAGTTCCTACTCAAAGTGTTCATTTGTCCAGTATTATATAGCACTTAGCAAAGGCAAAGAATGAAATCCAGTACTGCAGCATGAAATTCAACTCCTCTTTACTTCTGACAAGTCAAAACCCAGGAACCCAACTGAAAACTGTTACTCATATGAAGCTCTCTGTCAACAACAAGCTGTGTGGAACTCCTTAATGGATTGGAAGAATAACCAATACAGAACAGTTACAGCTTGGAAGCCTCATTTAGCTACTAGAAATTTTGATTTGGAAGCCTGAGGAAAAAAAATACTTAACTTTTAAATTTGTAACACTTAAAGCTAACCTAACAAAACCATGAATGAAAAAGCTGGTGACTTAACTAACAGTTTTGAAGATTTAGCTCCCTATGCTAGTATTTAAGCTTTACAGAGTCTTCAGTATATCTTGATGAGTATTACTTGATTACAGTATGTTGAAGTAATGACGGATATGTAACTCCTTTATTCATTAAACATTTCATTGAAAATTAAATAACTATTCTGGGCAGACATGTAGACCTAGAAAATTTTAAAACACCTTTCTAATTTCAACAGCATTCTGGGCTGCATTAGGAACAGCACTGCCAGCAGGTTGAAGGAGGTGATCCTTCACCTCTGCTCAGCCCTGGTGAGACACATCTGGAGTGCTGGGTCCAGTTCTGGGCTCCCCAGGACAAGAAGGATGTGGATGTACTGGAAGGAGTCCAGCAAAGTGCCACGAAGATAATGAAGGGGCTGGAGCATCTGACATACAAAGAAAGGCTGAGAGAGCTGTTTAGCCTGGGGAAGAGAAGGCTCAGGGGGATCTTACCCATGTGTACAAATACCTGAAGGGATGGTGTGAAGAAGACAAAGTCAGACTATTCTCAGTGGTGCCCAGTGAAAAGGGCAAGAGACAATGGGCACAAATTGAAACACAGGAAATTTCATTCAAACATAAGGAAAAAACCTTTCTATTGTGAGCGTGATCAAACATGGGAACCCATTGCCCAGGGAGGTCGTGGAGTCTCCATCTTTGGAGATATCCAAAGCCCAACAAGACACAACCCTCAGCAACCTGCTCTCGCTGACCTGTTATTTTTATATGCAAAAATATGGAAACACCATAAAGTAAACCTAACTAAGCTTTTAAAGAGTATTAATGTATAAAAAACAAAAGTTTGCACATGGATTAATCAGTTGATAAAAAAACCACACTAGTTTTGACAAGGCTATCAGCTTTAAGTTGTAAAATTTTAGTTTCAAGGGCTTTCAGATGCATCACTGAAATTTGCTATATAATGGGCTTAACAAAAGAAGGTTTCTGAAGTTTCATAACCTATGCTTCCTTTGTTTACCTGCTATGCATTTAGTGATGTTAGAAGAATTTCTGAATAAATTTCAACTAATTACATGTTATTTGTAGTTGCTTTACAACTAATATTAATTACAAGGATCCTAAGCTAGAAAATAAGACTTTAAAAATAAGATTTAAAAAATTGTCACATCCCAAAATGTTGCCACAGGGTTCAAGTTTTTGCTGTGTTTCTGCAATCTTACACAAAATTTATTCTCCTTGTTACAGCTTTGCCACATGATATGAAGCTATTTTAATCTTGTCTCAAAGCAATCTGCAATCCCCAACTTGATTTTTAAAGTCTCCTCTGAAGACCAAGCAAGTTTAAGTAAATAAAACCTACAACTTACCTTCCCAGTATTTCCAGTAATTCTGCTATGCCATTGTGATGTTCTGTTTCATAAATAAACCTAAATAAATGAAAAGTTTTACTCAGTTACTGCTGAAGAGAGATACAACTCTAACACCAAGATCCCCATCCAACATTACAGGTAGCCTTGACCTCCCAGGTTTTAGTCACTCGGTAAAAAGAAAACACAAGCACATAGTGGAAAAGAAACTTGGTGGAAACATAAATCAATAGCACATTAAGCTGCTTTCAATGTTCACACTTGCTTGCTCTTTTCTCCCACGTTTAACAAAGCAGCATGCACTTGAGATTTTTCCAAAATCATATTCTATGCCACTTTAATAATGCAAAACTGAACACAGCAAACAATGCTTTAAATATTAAAATAACACAAGAGCATCTGGCATAATCAAATGCCATGACTCAACCTTCTATAGCACATGCAAGCACAAGGTGTTCAAACAGTTACTACTTATGGATCTAAAAAGCTCTTTAGCATTACAGACTTCTGTGCATACAAAAGGCTCTGTAATAAACAGAGGAAGTAAAATTTTTCTCAATTTTCTTTTGACAGAGCACTGTAATTTACTAGGCAACCACCTTTCCACCCTTCTTCCCAATTGCCTGAGTGTAAATTTATTGAGAAAGTTCTATGCACAACTTCAGATATTTTGCAAATAGTTATAAAAAATTACACTTAGGAGAAAATAATTCCACTCATCAGAAAATATGTTTTCTATTTGAAAATTTGTTATAGACTGACATATTAACAGCTACTTTTAATCCAGAATATTTGATGTGACTGGCTTTTTCTCCTTAAAGACCCTTTGCATATAATTTAGGACAACAATTCCAAGCAAAACTAAAGACAATGATACAAAAAGCTTTGGACTGAATTAATAGGAACATACCAATTTAATAATTTTTATAAAAATATGTTTTAAATTAGAAAAATATAAGATTAATGTACTATCGGGACAGAATTCATGCAATTCTGGTCAGTGACTAAAAGACAAATAAAGACCACACATTTCTTAGGTAAGCACAGTAACAAGCTGATGACTTGCAGGAAAAAATATAAGAAAAAGAAAGATTTTGAAAAATTCTACACATACTTTAAAAGCTTATCATGCACAATCCACTAATTCAAGACAGAAGTTGAAACAACTTTCCTCCCTGGCGCTCATGTCCAGGAACACTAGTTTACATTTGGATGCAAAATATTTCAACTTCTAGCTCCTAAGTATTATACAACTAAGTGAGGTTTTCTGTAATTTTTTTTTCCC
>NW_008824031.1:3642925-3648688 GCF_000699105.1 Pygoscelis adeliae
TCTCCGCAGAACAAATTATACAACCCCCCATATACATTTCAGATTGAAAACATATTTTTGTACAAACTATTACAAATAGTTGATCTAATGACCAGAACATTTCTTAGTCTTTCAAAAGCCTTGCATCAGAACTATCTGTGTTTGAAGACTTTGCTTCCATTATCCCTGAAAGTAAAGTGCAAGAAGTGGCAAATAAAAACACTGTTCAGAAGTGCATTATAATATGCTGTGATGCTGTTGTACCATCTGGTTCAGATATTTTACAATATTATGCATTTTGGAATAAATTTAAGAAAATCTATGTGTGGGGAAAAAAGTTTACATCTTCATTTGAAAGATACACCTGTACATTTTCCTTAGGACATACTGGCTCTTGACACGTCCAGTCAAGAGCAGTTGTCTCCAAGACAGCAAAGGCTTACTAATTATTTTAAAGTAGGCCCTCTGTATCTCTTCTAAAGGCTTACTTGTTACCATCGACAGGGAAGATAAGCTCCCTCTACAGCTGGTACTGCTGGGTGCCATTCATGAGATGGCACGGAGTATGTGGCAGCTTTTTGCTATTTTCTTAAAGGGGTAGCATCACACATTCATTTTGGGATGAAAACAACAGTGGTAGAGAAAAAGCGAAGCAGAATGGAAGGAGTGCAAAATACATAATTATTTGTAGAAAAGAGAAGTGTACCAAAACTAAAAGACAAAAAAAAAAAAAAAGGCACCATAATCTTGCATTCACACGTGACATAATGGCAGTAAAAATACACTTCTAAAGACCTTTAGGAATACAATGGATTAATTTTTCATCTTTACAGTTTTTGTATCAGGGATAGTACTGCAGTTTATTCTATGGCAATTAAAAAAATATTTCACGAGCCCTAAATGGTACATCTCAGTTCTGAGGAAAGAAAAGGCAGTAAATATGTTCCTTCAGGCAAATTCTAGACCTCTCAGTCATTCGATTTGAGCCCAGTTTCTGCATTATGAAGAACTACATTTTATTAAGGCACTACTGTAATACAAATATTACTACCCAATAATAAAAAAAAGCCTCACAGATGAAGATACCAAACCACTTACTGAATCACATACAAACTCAAACTTAAGCTGCCAAATTTATGCTGTGTGCAAGACTACCCCAATTTAAATCTCCCAGATTGGTGTCAATTATTGTTAGATGTAGCAATATTGGGTATAAACTTACTAAGAATTAAAAAAATTGCTAGCAGTGTCTTGGGAGTATTTTTAGTTGTATACCTGATCACATGCACCATAATACAAAGATATTGACATACCTATAAAATATATTATTAATTTGTTTCCGGATGTAAGCTCTTAGGCCTAAGAATTTCCCATATATTCTGTGAAGAGTTGTTTTAAGAAAATCTCTTTCACGAGGATCTTCACTGTCAAAGAGCTCTAAAAGCTGCGAAGAGGGAAAAGAAGAGATGCACCTTACTTGAATCTAATGCACTGTAAAATAATTTAGAGCTTGAAGTTAAAAATTCTTTTTTTACCTCACCTGTAATACAAACTTCTGATCAATATATTTCTTAGCTATATTAGGTTGGAAATCTGGAGATTCTAAAAACCTTAAGAAAAATTCATAAACAAGCTGAAAAAAAAACCCAACAAAAAATAGTATTAGTCTTTTAAATAAGGAACCATTTTATAAGCAGCACATTACCAAAATAACTAATTAGTTCTTCAGAACTGCACTATGTTTTTATTTATATTTATTTATTTACCACATAGTAAAAGCTTTGCTCTTGCTCTCCTGACAAAGTACAAGAACTTACGGTTCTTTAAACTGCATTGAAATTCTGTTGAGCTCCATCACTAGATTCTACTCAAGTGACATACAGTAATCTAATATTCATCATGGCCAGAAGTACGTGTTTTGAAAATTCTCTTTCTCCTCTGTTTGTCACAGTACCTCTGAAAGCTAGAGCTGTGCCAGAGCTGGATCAAAGCATTCATAGTGACAAACTGAAGCTCATTTAAAATCAAAGCAGTTACATCTGTACCGCAAGAAACGAGTCTTTAACCTCTAACATACTAACTGAATTTTTTTTCAAAGATTATCAGTTTAAATTCAAGAAATATTTAAATATTGCAGAGAAATGTAATTGACTTGAGATAAACACATAAAACTAAATGATTCTGAGTCAATAAACAATGACTTTAATTTCAAAATTTTATTAGACTATGACTTTCTAGTCTTCCTTAAATACCTGTAGATGAGGCCATGCAGCTTCTAAGGTTGGTTCATCTTCCTCTGGATCAAATTCTGCTCCCGTTGGATTGGAAGATGGTGGTAATGTTCGAAACATATTAACTGCAAACTGAAATCACATGTGCCTTTAAGAATTTTGAAACAAGCGAATGATTAAAAAAAGACTTCAAAGATTGTTTTGACTGAGAACACTTTAGATGAACTATTTTAATTAATATTTGCAAAAATACAAGCTATATTAAGTTTAAACAATAATGAGGTACACTCATTCTTCTTTAAAGATTTCTAACTTGGAGAACACTTTTCCACGCAGTACTCTTTAAAGCACAAACCTACTGTCAGGACATGTTTTATGAGGATATTGCTCTCATCTCTTTACATTTTAAAAGCCCAAGCAAATGTATATAAAACGTTTACACAAATATTTTTTATATATACACTTTACAAGGCCTTGCAACAACCTGAAGAAGTGGAAGTCAGAAGCAGAGATGCAAAACAAAGATTACCCGCAACTGTTCTTCTCTGTAAAATATTACCAGTTTCACACCGTGGGTATACATGGTGTGTATGAGAAACACTTCAAAACCAAATTCCTCCCTCGCCCTCTTAGTGGTATTTCTCTTAAACCATGTCCATCTACCTGACATCATGGAGGCACTGAGGGGGGAGAAATGCACATCCTAATCCTTTAATCTTTCACTTCATCTGAATTCTCAACCCCCTGAAAACCGTTTAGCATCCTCATGGAAGTAGAGCAGACTACAAAGATGAATTGCTTTTCAAGTTGTTGATATACACACAGATAAATTATTTTCATGTTTCCAAATGCTTGTCTAGACGCACATTCATACTGTGTATGAACCAAAGCCCTTCACAAACCCCTTTAACACGAAGAGAGTTTCATCTCATCACTAAAAGACAAAAAACCCATTCCCTGTCATATGGACAGAAAACTTTTCTATGAGGTCCTGTTCTAGGCAAAACAATCTCATCACTAAATGCATGTGAATAATCACATTTCTATCAATTTATACAATGCATATAATTGCAAACGCAAAGTAAAACACATTTGTTGGCCAAAAAAAAAATCTTACATGATTTTTGGAATAAATCTAGCATGCATTCTCAAGAGTAACCTTACCTAGAATGGTGCAAAGATTTAAAAGGTCTGCAGTATCCTAAATTTTCCACCTGAAATGATAGCTAGCAAAACCAGCTGGCTTCTCTGTGGACCAGAAAGGAACAACTAGCTAGTGATTCAAACGATTGTTCCCACACCCTGAGGAGTTAATGGTTAAAACTTTACTGAGCAAGTTGGAGGGAACAGGTTTCTATGCATGCCAGCAAGAAAACCTGAAGAAGCCTTTATCTGTATATGCAAGACAGCTATGGCTGTCAGCACTGAAAAGAGACTAATTCCTCAATTCCACTTGTAATCCAGAGTATTAGGTAGGGCAGACGTTGGTAGGAGACAATCAAATTGCTGAGCAAGTAGAGAAACGTAATCTATTTTAGCCACGTAAGTGCACCCGATAGAGACTTGTTCTATTTTGTTCTTTACTCATTATCAAACCAGTACCAAGCAGCCTAAACATTTTCGTATAGAATAAAAAAACATAAAGATCAATTCAAATTAGTATATGGTCCCAAACTGCCTCCACTACTTCAAAATGATCCTTTGAGACAAATGCCTCAGTCTCTCAGCAGCATGAAGACACTGCAGAAATGAGAAGACCGCCAAAATAAAAACATAGTGGTGTATTGTCCTAACCCTTCATAATAATTGAGTATATTAGGCTCCATAAAGAAATTCTCTTCAAATCTATTCCTACTTAGAATACTAAAGTCAATTCTGCTTTCAAATACACAGATCATTTTGTGCTTTATAAAAATACTAAGATATTTTAAAGTAAATTTTGGTAGACTTTTGCTCACAAGGAGAATAGCGGCTATGCTGAACAGAGATCTTGGACATCCTGCTCAAAACTGATTTATCAAATCAGCTGCAGCTGGCTGCATGGAGCTTCAGCATAAGGCATACATATGCTCCATTCTAAATATGTACCACAAGTACTGGTAAGAGTTAACCTATACATTGTTATTGATATTCTATTGCTGTAACAGATTGGAGGTGTCTTTTTGCAAGTATTTAGGGGAAAATCTGAGAATACATTTCCCAAGTCTGGTAAAGTAAGAGACAACAGGGCAGAGAAGCTGATTTGCCAGGAAAAAGAAAATTCTTTGCAAAAGGCTACATCACCAGGAGCAGCAGAAACATTTACAGAGCCTTTTCAAGAAAGCCAATACTTGGCTCAGCAAACATGCCAGTACAGGGCATCTCCAGGACGAGCTAGGAAAAGGAAAAGATTACTCCATTGGAACTTGCACTGAACTGAATGTCTCATTTGAGGATGCAAAAGAATGCTTTATTTACTTCATCAGCTGATAGGTTCCTAAGCTTTCACCAAGTGTGTAATACAGCTCAATTTAAGGAAAAAACCCTAAAGCCTACAAGTTTGAGTTTACTTACAATGTAGCTATTCAGAATGCAAGGTCTACTCCAATATCACATTTAAAATCTATTCTTTATGCCACAATTTCAGTCTTTATGTTCAAATTCCATCACCAATAATAATAATCACACGTGCCATGCATGCATTTTTATTCTTTTCTCAGGTTTTAGTGAGGTTTTTTTCGATTTTTTGTATGTTTAGTTGGTTTGGGGTTGTTTGTTTGTTTGTTTTTAAATAGCATCAAAGCTTTCCTGCTGGTAATTTGAAGATTACTCGAAAGCTCTGAAAGATTAAGCTGTCTCAGTTTAAAGATGCTACTTTGCAGAGGAATGCATTCCACCCATCTTTGGTGGGATTCTGGGAAGAGCAACAGAATGTCATGTTTCGCTCTTCACATTCTGACTTCTTCTCATTAACACCTCCATTCACAGTTTAAAATAATGCTGTGAATTACCTATTAACTGGCAGGGCTAAGGAGCATATGTATGTGCTGTCCTGCCTTCTCACATCTGACAGATGGCAGAGCAGACAGTGGGAGGCAGTATCAAACTGCATCAGCTAAATCTGCAAGAATTACATCATATTCCCATGAAGGAAAAGTCATGCTCATGCTCTGTTTTTCTTCAGAATATTTCTTCATTTCAGCAACTGAGATGTAAGTCTGATACAGACTGAGACTGGCATATCAGAGTAATCAGTATTTCAGAGAATTAAAAGTAAAGCTAAAATATCTTTATGTTCCCCTTTTTAAAAGCATGGACATCAAGCAACTAACAACCTCCAACCTTTGTTTAAAAACATATGGCGAAAATTTGCAGTGATCAGTGGTGTTCCAAGAAAACAAACCTAGGAAGACTAGACTTGAAATTTAAAACTTGCTAAGGTTGTTAAGCAAATGGAAGAATAATCAGCCTTTTCTAGATGAGAAAGTCTCAGGCTCTCGCTATAAAGAAGAAAAGCCAGGTCATGTAAGGTATTAGGTACAATGTATTATATTTTTTATTTTTGAGAATATTA
>NW_008824031.1:3648717-3658818 GCF_000699105.1 Pygoscelis adeliae
ACCCAAAACCAGAATAATATGTTCCATGAGCAATGGAACCAATGAAGCCTGATTTGATCTGTTTTGTGTTTTATATCCTTGACCAACAGAACACAAAACTGCTCAAATCAATGTGCAGCATCTCTCAGTGAAAGCACAAACTTGAAACTCTTTTGTCTATTAAGCCACTGAAATTTAGGAAAATTTACAATGAATTAATACCAGTAAGACCTTTACATTTCTGTCAAATGGCTGATCTTTTTCCTAACATCTCAGTCTTTTGCCCAAACAGACAAGACACAAGCTGCAAAGCCTGATTTCCTCTAAGGCCAAATTCCCACAGAAGTACTAAGTAAACATAGCATAACTTAAACACATGCCCTCCCCGGTTCTCCCCCCCAATGTATGAAATTTGAGTCTTTATGAAAACTGGGCTAGCGTGCCAAAATTCTCTCTGTGCTGTTAGCACTGACAATACTTGACTCCAAAGGACACAACTTACAAGATGGGAAAACAAAAAAGGAAAAGCAAACAACTTGTGTTTTTACTGCTTCACAGATAACGTTTGCTGTAACGGTAGTTATGCACCCTGTTTTTCTGGTGGCCCCTTTTGTATAACACAACACTGGAGAATATTTTCAAGCAAATAAGCATCAGAGATATCATTACACATTTTCTCCTCCCTTCTGCTGAGCAGCCTGAGTGAAGCCTGACATGAACAGCTCTGAACAACAAGCTATATAATCTGAAAGTCTGTGCCTTCTATATTCATGTGAATAAAGCTATCCTAATAGCTAAATAGAGCCACAAATAGTACACTTCTATTCACAGTAACATCCCTTATTCTAGAGCAAAGATCAGAGTAAAAAAACCCCAAACCCCACACCCACAAAACTCTCAAAGCAAAAAAAAATCAACCTCCCCATGTGTATAACTGAGTACGCAATTTCATTTGCATAATGCATGAAAAGTTGCAGTGAAAACTGCTTCAGTTGCTGAAAATACCTAGTTATAAAATTAGATCTGTTCCTATATATTATCAATTTAAAAAGTAATATTAGCTATATGCTTCACAAAAATGTTAATTTACCATCCACAAGTACTTCATCATCATCACCAAGGAAATTATTCTGAGCGCTACAGAAATAAGCAAGCCATATTTATACAAGGTTTTGATCTACTTCTTTCTCAGAACACTACAACCCTGGACCTCCACATCCAGTACTGCCCTAGCCTCTCTCAGCTCTCTTCAATACCCTCTGGCTGGCTAGCTGGGGAAGTGAATATCCATATTGATGTTCACTTTCATAGTCCCACTTAAAACAGACACAGTCCAGGTATTACCGATCCTTTCCTGAGATGGAAAGCAGCATTAATTTGGGTCTGTATTCTACATAGCTAGCAATTCTCACGAAGTTCTACAAAACTAATATCCTAAGTGTCTGTGGTTCTGACAAACTACTGCACAACAGAACATTCTCATAAAGCCCTGTTTTCTTCAAAAGCCAAGCTAAAAAAAAAAGCACAGATTCTTATTTAGAAAAGAATATATAACAGATGCTTTTGATCAAAAAACCTAAATTTCTCATTTACATTTACAAGATTTATTCAGACATTATAAGACAAAACATGTCTTATAGTTTTGAGAAGAGCTAAGTTCCTGCTCTGAGGCTAATCAATCCAACCTTACTATAATATATGTGAGAAATGGAACTTGTTATACAAGCATCTAATAAAAACATTTCCTTTCCCATCACATCTTTGCTTACAAATGTAAAAGGAATTTGAGGGACATATCAGCTGGCTCTTTGAGGAAGAAAGGGAAGAAACTCTTGGATCCACTCTGGAGAATAACATTAAA
The DNA here is from genome assembly GCF_000699105.1 of Pygoscelis adeliae. NCBI lineage: Eukaryota > Metazoa > Chordata > Aves > Sphenisciformes > Spheniscidae > Pygoscelis > Pygoscelis adeliae. Next base: position 3,650,558 of record NW_008824031.1, read on the forward strand.
TCCATTTTAGAAATTAATTTATCTCATATCTTTTGAAAAGGAGACTTATGATTAACATTAAATAATTGAACTAAGCCACTAGATAAATATATAGCTTAAAGACAAGCTCTTATTATAAATTAGCCTAGGACACTTGAAGCAAAAAAAGAAGGGCGAGGGTGGGGCGGATGGACATGACATGAGCACTAGAATTGTAAAGAATAAAGAAGAACCAGATGATAAGGTATTTGCTTCTCTTGTCAGAAAGAAGATTTGAAGCTACTGAAAAGGAAAAATATTGTTTTATTATTATTAAACAGATAACTTGTGAAATTCATTGCCCTAAGTGTTTGACCTAAATAATATGTTAACAAAACCAAAGATTAGACACACATATATATGCATGTATATCTATATATACTCATACATAAATGCATAACCTCCAAATTGTGAAGATGAACAGAATGGCACAGTAAAGTCCTAATTCCTATGCCAACTACCAACTCCACAAACTTTCCAAAGCAAAACCACTCTCAAATCCAATTATTTCTTGATCACACTCATAATTTTACTGAAAACACTATTCCTTATTAATATAATTCAGTGGCAGTAGCAGCACACAACTCATCAACGCCTCTTGGAAAAGTCTTAAAGTACAAAAAGACATTAGATTTATTTTTCCTTAAAATCCACACAATCAACTTAAATCTACTGCTAGAACTTAGCAAAAGTACACCTCAACCTACATGTACATGGCTGAAAGAAAGCAGCTAATGATAATACTACTGCAGGAGGAATATAGCTCTTTCAGAACAGACAACCGAAAGAAAATTGTTTCATAAAAGCAGTCTAAAAAAAACCTGCTATCTGAATTTAACCTTAAAATACTAGTCCAGGTGCCCTCACTGACAGTGTCTATCGCAGTGATGTATAAGTCCCATGCAAGGAAACTGCACACCCTTTAGAACCTTGCACATAAAAGGCATTTTAAATTCACTGAAAGAATTTTCAATCAGATGCTGCGTGCTCCCAGCAAAATACTGGCAATTAAGATAGCAGCGAAATTCTGCACCAAGATTTATTAAACTGACCGCAGTGCAGACTTTATTACCATTAATTGCATCTGAAATTGAAGAAAGTATATATTCTCCTCAGCCAAATGTATTCCAACCATAACTGTTTGACAGAGGAAGATAATGTAGGCACATAAAGCAAAAGTTATGAAATTATGGGCAGTTAAGACTTCTTATGCAGAGCAAACACTGATGTCTGACATAGATATTCAAGAACTCATCATGAACTCCATTTTACCTAAATGAAGCCTCCGCAAGCTTATTTTCTTTCATAACTCCCCTTTCATCAGTGTCAAGTATTCCAAAACAAGCAATCGATTAGCAAAAACCAGAGATATAAATAAGCTATCAAGACATGGGAAAAGCCATGATCCCACATCTCCTCATTAACCATCCTCAATGCTTTGTGTACATATTTGACATCTAGTTATATGTAATCCTCATATACTCAGAAGTTCTCATGAAAATAACTTCTTTATCAGTAAACACAGCTGATTTAGATAACAAGCAATCTTCAGAATAAGCAACATCTTTCATACTATAAATCCTTACAATCTTTGAAGAAGATTCAAAGTCTCTGATTTGTAGGAGGACCTCAAAATCCGACTGAGTTCATATTTATGTTAAAGATGCACTGTTTTCTCATCCCCCTGAAAATTAACCCCAAGCTATAAAGTCTCAGGAAAAACCATCATGTCACACATGGTCAAGAGTTCCTGTAGGCTTAGTAGTCAGCTATTTTAAAAGATGCTTTCTGTTCTCAGTATATTGCAGACAACAGCTACAGACCTCAGCCCATCTGCTACTCCAGGCAACTGGTGTCTAGTTACCCCAATGAGAGCTGAAAGACTCTCTTGTAGTTTCATGGTCTCCTCCTCTGGAGTGAACTTAGGCATGACAGAAAAATAAACCAGGTCTAGCTGGCTAGGATTCAGATAGTGAGCAGGGAGCCATCCTGTGTACTGAATAAGGTCTGACTCTCATTCTCACCTCTGGATACACATTAAAATTAATCGCTGATACTGAATGGGATTACATAAGATTAAGTGTCAAGCTTGCACAGGTGATCTGAATTCTAATCTTCTAATTTTTTTTCAAATTTTCAGTATTGCAATTTACTTTTTTTTTTTTTAACAGCTAGATGTATTTAACTTTCCTCCCTATTTTTATAAACACCTATTCCAAAAAAGATTTGTGGGGGAAAAAGCACACCCCCCCCTTTTTTTTTAAATACAAGATTTCATTTTTACCAAATTAAACCAGAATTTACTCCTGTTTCATATATGTGTCTAGTTTCTGTCTTATAAAGAAGAGGAATCAACACTGGCAATAGGATTTAAAAGCACTGTTATATTACCATTTTGCAGATGTGCAAACATAGTTGGTCTTTTTTGAATATTTCAGGAAGATTTCTTAAGATAAATTAATACAGCTGAGGAAGAAACTGTGAATTAAAAAAAATTCAAAATAGTTCTCATTGTTAAATCACTTACCATATGTACTACTTCAGGGTAAATAGGTTCTGTAATCACATTGCGATTGTGTGTGATATATTCTACCATTTCACTTAAAGCTGCTCGTTTTACTTCCTTCCACTTTAGGTCACTTAGTGGATCAGAAACAAAGTCAAAAAGTACACAACATTGTCGTAACTTCTGGATAAAAAGCTTTTCTTGATCAGCAGGAGGAACATCTGAAAAGTGAAAACAATTGGTTATAAATTATATTGTAGCGGACTTCACTCTTCTCCCCATTTTTACTTCCCCAGACACAGGCATAGCAGTGTTTAAGACTACAAGCAAGCTTTCTGAATCTTCAAACAACTTTCAGGAATATAATGGTCCAGAGTATGAACCCTAGTAAAATACATGGTACATGACAGGATGATTTAACAAAATTGCAACAGTGATGCATACTTGCCTTTGCCAGAAATAGATAGTGCATGGAAAAAATATATACTTGAAAAAATGCCGCAAGGAATTCCCCAAACAGCTCAGTCTGTGTGAAGAATATTATGCCACATTTGGAGAAATACTCTATGTTAATATTAGAGATAAATGGGTGGATCCTCAGTGTCAGCATTAGATTTAAGCCAGAGCCACTTTTTAAACCTGGGAGCTCCCACCTCACAAAGTCCATTTTTACATCAAGCACCTCCTACAACACAACAGGCTGCAGTAACCACATCTAGGCACAGAACAACTATTCAAATGTTTTTAAACTTCATGAACACAAGAAATATTTAAAGAAACTGGAGCAACACACTTAGGATCTTCAACTATTTGGTCAATTTGTAACACTATTCTGAATCTTTGTTTCACATGTACAAGAGTTAGACTTGCATTATCAATCTAGTGAAGCACTTGCAGGAGGATGTCTGGTTAACTGTGGCCAGCACTCCAAAATTAAACACTGGCCTTCTAGAAAAGACCATACTTAATCACCAAGATGAAGATATGAAAAAAACTAACAGTAGATTTTAAAACAAATTGAGTAAATACCTTGTTTGATATTTACTCATTGTTTAATTATCACTCAGATGCAGCTGATAAGAAACTATTTTGATTTCTCTCTTCTGTGATACCTATGGAAAATATTTCATAGGCTTCAGATATCCTGAGACCAGACTCCCTCATATTCAATAACAAAGGGGTGGGGGGGGTGGGGAGAAGATAATATTTGTACTCTTTTGGTAACACTCTATAATTCATTGTCTATATCATTGTTATACAGACACTTAACCTTTTGAGACAAAGGTTGCCTTGCCTTATACAGTCTTTGTGCAGTGGCATTTTTATTGTTTGACAAGGATACCTAGGTTATAAAAAAGTTTTTACCTCCCAATTCTCACTTCCTGTGCTTTACACCTTAATCCTCCCTGCTGATCCTCCAGTAATTCATTGTTTAGTGCTTGCACGTAAAGCAAAATTAGATTGCACAGTTCAAACTTCCTACACAGAATCGATAAGCAAGTAAGCCAGCGCTACTTTTGCCATCAGTATTTTCCAAAATAATGACTCTTCAAAAAATTAAAAATATACTCACATCAACATAAACCCACCAATTATAATTTGAAACTAAAGTAAGCCTAAATCACTGAGTCCAAATATAGATGTAGAAGTTTAAGTTTAGGTTACTGTTAAGCAAGAACTAACACTAGACTGCTGTTTATAAACATTCACATGTTGACAAATTAAAATACCTCCTACGGCTAATGTTTCAACAGCTATAAAACAGAAGTTATGCCTTTTAAGTTCTACAGAGCTTTAGCCTCCATGCCATAAAATTCTGCATGTGCTTTATTTTTCGCTTAAGTAATCCCATGAGCAGGTAAGATGACTAATACATGTGAAATTTCAGGATCAGGACTTTAACTTTCAATACGTAGGAAATACTGAAGTAACTGGCCAGAGGTAAAGAAAGCAGTACCATATTTTGACAGCAGCAAAAATTCACGTCCAATTCAAATGGCCACATAACTACAGCACTAAGCTTAAGAAATGTGAACACACCCTAGAAAGCCTGCGTAATTAAAACCATAACACATTTTATGTTTCTGCACAATGACTTTTTTATTGTTCGATATGAACTGCTAAGACATTAATAGCATGTTAAAACACAGAGTAAGACTAGATTGCCTTTCTAAGTATTTCTGCAGTTTGCTCCCACTTCTTCCAGTTGATGACTTTTCTTTTTCCTTAAGAGTATCATAAAATGCTAAAACTTTCTTAAACACAAACAGCAAGAGCTACCATCAAACAAAGGATTTCAAGTGGTACTACTGAATACAAGCACACAGAACCTAACAGATGCACGTACAGTCTAATAAACTGAACATTTGACAGATATCTACAGTCCAGTTGATCAGTTAAATACAATGAGTTGCTCTCCTTTAAGTGCCTGACAAACTTCTCCTTAAGATAACAAAAGCTGGAGTAGTTCCTCCCTTTTGCTTTCAAAAGTACTTTTGTTATAATAAATCTGGAGGACGTATTTACGTATTTGGTTTAAAACAGCTCGCATTTTTTTTTTCCAAGTTATGTACACTGAATTGCTCTGAAGATTAATTCTAGAAAAAAACCTGTAAAGTAATAGCCCCGAAGAACATACAGAACAAAATGTAGCATACATGAAAGAAAACATAACCAGTTAGACTTCAGTGTCACTCAGACACCTGGGATAGCGAAGATTTCAAGCACCAGAAAGAAGGTGCTAAATGACAGGCGTCCCTAAACAGAGCAACAACTTTCTGGCAAACAAACCAAAATTCCTGTCCAGTGTTGTGAACAAGTTGAGGGTAATTTAAGCCACACAAATTTTGTTTCTGAATACAAAGCTTTTGTCTATTTGGATTAAAAACTGTAGCAATGAATAATTTCTTCTGGAAAAAGAGTATTTAATTAAGTAGTTTGCATACTGAAAGCCAGCTGAATTTATGACCTGAATGTAAAAAGTCTCAGATGTACCAAGTGGTTGGAGTGGTTACCTTTTCCCAATTAACTGCAAAATGGAAAGTGGTTCAACCTGAAGTGTAACAACACAATTTCACTTAGGGATACTGTGCTCTGAATGCGTAACTCTACAAGATCCAAAGCCTAAATAGAGACTATAATCATACAACTAATGGACATACAATTACAGTGATTTACAGTACACTACCCTGAAAGGAGAGGAAGCATTAAAGCTGTAATTACTACTAATCTCACAAGTTAAAGACTGACAACTAAGAGGGTCAATAAACACCCTCACAAGGCAACCAACCTCCCCCGCCATTTACTGTGAAGTGGCTTAACTATTTTAAGCACCTCAGTCAACCTTGTTATTCTAGCAGAGAGATGTTCTTTATACAGACTGAGAACCTCACGTATTTCTAAGGAACTGCGTTTTGTTTGTTTGGGTTTCCCCCCCCCCCCCCTTTCCCCCCCCCTTTAGGAGTGTTCATCAATAGCTTTCAAGTATGCAGACCTCAAATCTCTTGTGGTACTTGTCTGGAGTACTTACCATCAAACCAAGATCATCCCTACTTTTAAGGTTTGAAAGATTGATTTCAGTATGACAGAAAATAGAAGGTGGCTAAGAAGCTGAATTGAGTAGACCATAATTTTTGTGCAGAGAACGTATGCACACCTGCAGAGCAGCTCCGAGACGCCCCGAGAAGTCATTTATCCTTGTTCACATGCCAGGGACTACCTGACTATGTTCTTTCAGCTAACTGCATGGAGATCTCTACATCACCTTCCACTCCAATTAAGCGATAAGCCCCGACTTCCAACTGCTGAAGTTAACTGACATATTTGAAGAAAGTGCCATTAAGTAAAAGCTTCCATAGTGGAGCAACTCTGGTGCTCCATTCCCCAATGACCATGGGAAGGCCATGGTTATTCAGAAGCAACTCCTTACAATTATTCCAAAACTGACATCTGGAGCTATTCACTGAGCAATGCTTTCTAAAAAAAACAACAAACCAAACACTCCCCCCAAATCAACACAAAACAAACAACAAAAAAGTACACCCCCCCCATTTGCTAGCCACTATTTACATAATTTTCACAGAATTTGTTTCTAAACAGTAGCACTAGTATAATCTTAAGATTCTTTATTCAGTCCAACACTTCTCCCTATCAGTAATCACACTTTAAATGAGTACTGTTTCTGGTCTCCTACTGGAACAGGAGAATAGTTTTTCAGAATCGCAAACAATTTCAGTCTTACATTTGGATTGGATGTCCAGCAATTCCTGACAGATTTACACAAACAAATATTGTAACAGCATATTTTATGCCTAAATCTGCATTATTTATCCTACTGTCCTTTTTGTGAGAGAAAAATACACTAGAAAAAATATCTAAAGAAGGTAGGTACTATGATAGCAAGGTAAGCCTCTGGGCCCAACGGATCAGCTTTTTGTCTTGTTCAGGTTTTTCAGAGTTTCTTTCCTTCTAATTCTAGGAAAACTGTTAGATCAACTTACACAACCAACCTACAGAGATGCAAGCTCTGCCCCTTCTATTTTAACAGTATTGATACAGCAGTAACTATTCAGTTTAAAATCTTCAACATCACCTTAGACTGTGGTCTTGCCACATAAACTTGCTGATGAGTATAAAATATGTTTCTTTCCACTATATAATTGATACCAGCTGTGCTTTTATTATCAGACTAAATATACCAGTATGTCACCCTGTGAAAGGCAGCACTTTCAGTCCACATCTCAGTTTGAAACACCCAGGGAAAGACCAGGTACTCAGCTACCAACTACCTTAGCAGAACAGAGATGATTGGTTGTAAAACCTAAAATTTAAACAGTTGACTTAGTATGAAAACCAATTCCTTGAAAGCTTCGGGTATGTCTTCAGCCATTCTTACTGCGAGTTAAAGGTAAATGAGCAAACACTGCAAATGAAGTGTTCACACTGGTAACCATCCTCCCTCTGTCCTTGCTTGCTTCTCAGCCAGGACATGGCATTGTTCTACAACCAGGACAGATTATAGCACCCTGAGAAACCACTTTTTCTTCTTTTTTTTTTTTTTTTTTTTAAGGTACAGCATAGCTAAAGAACTAAAATATATTCTAACAAATCAAGATTTTTCCTGTCTTCATGTTAAAACAAATTTTGCCTGGTTTAAGAAAATTAGAAATAGAAAAAGTAAAAATAAATCAGAAAACACTGAAGTTCAGTTTTTAAGAGCCTGAACATATGTTCAATACTGCATGATACGAGAATATTTTTGCATTGTAGGACTGTAGAGAACTTACAGTTCTCTGGGTAACATTTTTTATGTTCCTTCAAATATAAAAATTACATTTTTAGTTTTGTATTGTAATTGTGGCATCACTGGGCACTGATGATTGATCCATCCCCTGTCTTTTTCACAGAAGCCCATTTTTCTGTGGCACCGGTGTAATTTAATAGTGGCTGAACAGAGGACAAAAGGCAAGGCAGGGTAAGTAGGTGACCCAAAGATGTCACACAAAACAGTTGTTTTCTAGTACAGATTGGAACCAAAATAAAGCTAGAATTTTCTAGGTCGTGTCCTGACAAGAAGAACAGTTGGTACAATTTCTACCACAAAACACACTTGTGGTCAGTAAAACTCACTACGTTACATCATTTTGAAAGCAGAAAACAAGAGACATCGTTGATAATTTGCAGAAAATACATAGAGAAGATAAAATTCATCTCAGTTGTGCGAGTACTTTCTTGCTCA
>NW_008824031.1:3658845-3662646 GCF_000699105.1 Pygoscelis adeliae
TCGGCTGACAGGTTCCCATTTCCTTAAAAGAAAAATAGCTCTTTTTGTCTTTAAAACTGTCAGATAGCCATAGCTACCAGACTATATACACATATCAGTAAAAAAAGTTCCTCTCATTTTAAATGGGCAGCTAGATTTTTTCATACAGAAACACAAACAGAGGTTTAAGTCAAAGAATACACAGACCACCACACAGAGGAGCATGTGCAAAAACAAGGTCATAGAAAAAGAGACTAACTAAAAATCACATGCTAAAAGTAACCGCTTCCTTAAGATACTGGTGTAGAGCAAATGTCTGAGCATATAAGGTGACTCCTGCTTGCAAGCAGACGATACATCTTATGAAATGTGTCTGCAAACTTACTGAAGGGCTAGGGTTTTTAATCATATGGAAAAACAACATTGAACTGTGAACTAGGGTGCTACCCAGAACGTATCATGAAGTATATTGATAACACGGTCCCTTCTGCTGGTCAAAAGTAAGTATTAGTGTATTTCAAATTTGATGTCCATTGGAAAAGCAAGCAGCATTAAAGCTTTAGTGAAGCTTTGTAATCTGCACTATGTAGCTGTACTTCAACACGGGGGGTCCAGTATCTTGCAGTGTTTTCTTGGACATTTCAGTTGATAGTACCGTGGCAGCATTTTTTCAAAGAATAAGCAGAGTTCAGTATCTTGAGTAAGAGAAATGGCAATTGCCGGACATAAAGGCAGAGGGACTGCAAAGCATGGGCAAAAGCACATAATCTGTCAAAGCATGGATTTACCAGAATTAGCACTTTTTCCAGAACTAGCAATCGAGTCCTTAAAAAGAGAAGAACACAAGACAATCACAGAAAACTAGAAAGAAGATTATAAAAGCTTGTCTAACATTTGATAAAATTCCATTTAAAATATTTACCTTATTTTGAAACAGTTTAATTCCTATCCTAATCCCAAACAAGGAGTATTTTTCTGGGTTACGGAACTTAATTTTTATTGCATTTCTATTATTTGACAGACACATCACAGTTTTCACTGATTTTACTGAAATCATGATGACAATAACTAACACTGCTTAGAGATGACACTCTCCCAGTTAACAGTATTCTATCCTAATACATGATATTGGAAATAAGGGGGTGGCGCAGGGAAGAAATCTTTCAACTCATGCATAGAAAAGTTTAATTAAAGCTATTACTTCTAGCAGCACTTAAAAATAAACTCAAGGAATACAAGAAAGTACTATAATTATATACAATATGCAATACATTTTATACTATAACTAGCAACCCTGGGAGTGGGAGTTTGGCTGCAGATAACTAAAAGCAGGCAAGATATTGTTGTATGCATACGTTAGACTAGAAAATACATAAAACATACTGTTTATATTATTTGGAACATTATTGGTCCTGTAGAAGCATTTCTTTGCCAAAAGAAACACTTAAAACAAGAAAAATGGCCACAGCGATCAAAGCCACAAGAACACTCATGGAAAAAGAGTGCTTGTATTAGACTCAAGAGAGTGTGATATATAAACATTTGAAGTGGCATAGAAGAGGAACAAACTTCCGCTCTTTATTTCACTAATGAAGATAAAGGGATGCACATGTAAGCGATGTGAAGCGTCATAAAAGAATGCAGGCTTACTCCAAAAGAACGGAGCTGGAAGTTTAAGGTCCTTCTCTAATTACCATGTATTATTACCTTACAGGTAACATTCCTACACAGTAGTTCTCAACAACTTTTTTGTTTGAAACACTTAACACATTTCCTGTCAGAAACAGGACACTGAAGATTAGATGGACTTTCAGCCTGATCTACAACAACAAAGCCCACGATTCCCAAACAACTCCTGATCAATAATTAAAAATATTTTACAGGTACTTAAGAGCTTCCATAAGGATTACAAGAAAACACTTGCTATTCCAACCAGCTATTACCATAGTGAAGTTGTTCTGTTCAAGGCTAGTTAGCAGGTGAGCTGAGAATGGTAGGTGGATGCACAAGGGAAGCTCCCAGTCTCAAGCAGTACTTGTACAGCAGACTGAAACTTCCAAAGCGTGACCCCCGTCTGCATCAGCTGCCTTTATGCAGCAGCATGACGCTCAGTAGCAGCCCAGGCATTCGGGAGAGGTGGGAAACGAGAACCAGCTGTAACTACTGGCTATGTTCACTCCTTTGCTTTCAAGGAACTGAGCTGCTGCCAGAAATACCTTTTGGCTGTTCTTCGGATAACAGAAATTTGTAATTGGAAATTACAAATTGGAAATTTTCATTTCCCTGCATTTGGAGAAACTGCATTGTTTCTAACTGCTGCTGTTTCACATTCAGTAACGCACCCGAAAAAAATGGGCACCCAAAATATGAGAACCACTTCCCTATATATTGACAGAAAATAAGGTTTAAAACCAATGCTTAAAATCGTATGTGGCACATTTTCTACCTAAAATTCTAAAAACAAGCTGCATTTTACTTTACTTTCAAGTAGTTCAAATTTTTGGACATTCAGGTACTCCAGTGGTTTTATTTAAAGAAGCTTTATTTCCAGCAAACAAGTTGTGGTTAGTAGTGAACATTCAAGCTTTATGTTTTCAATAAAGCAATAGCACCGATACTGCTTCTATGCTGATCTGCAGTCTGGATCTAGCCATAACTCCACTTACGATAAAAAAGTTATTTCACCTATGACAGCTTCTGTATGAAGCTAGTTGTGCTGGTTTTGGCTAGGGTAGAGTTAGTTTTCTTCACAGTAGCTAGTATGGGGCTATGTTTTGGATTTGTGCTGAAAACAGCGCTGATAACACAGGGGTGTTTTAGTTACTGCTGAGCAGCGCTGACACAGAGTCAAGGCCTTTTCTGCTTCTCACACCACCCCACCAGCGAGTAGGCTGGGGGGGGCCGCGCACAAGAAGTTGGGAGGGGACACAGCCAAGACAGCTGACCCCAACTGACCAAAGGGATATTCCATACCATATGACATCATGCTCAGTATATAAAGCTGGGGAAGAAGAAGAAAGGGGGGACGTTCAGAGACATGGTGTTCGTCTTCCCAAGTCACCATTACTCATGATGGAGCCCTGCTTTCCTGGAGATGGCTGAACACCTGCCTGCCGATGGGAAGTAGTGAATGAATTCTTTGTTTTGCTTTGCTTGTGTGCGTGGCTTTTGCTTCACCTATTAAACTGTTTTTATCTCAACCCACGGGTTTTCTCACTTTTCCTCTTCCATTTCTCTCCCCCTTCTCATGGGGGGGTGAGTGAGGGAGCAGCTGTGTGGTGCTTAGCTGCCAGCTGAGGTTAAACCACGAGAGTCCTTTTTGATGCCCAACATGGGGCTTGAAGGGTTTGAGATAACGATAGATTTGATTGGAACGTGCTTGATTGAATTTATAGCTGTTATTACTGTTTAAGTATTAATCAGCAGGCTCCTGTGCTTGCCACACGGCTTGCTTGCCTTACTGTGTATTACAGTCTAGTGCTCGTTAGTGGCTCCTTTTTGCTTTTGCTGCTTGCTGTACTGCTTATCATCTGACTCTACTGTGCCTGGGAACATTTTGATAACAGCAATGGCCATGCGCCTGGGCTGGCAGATGGCCAGGGCATCGCTGCTGTTTCTGTGCTGCTGTACTGGACAGGCTAGAACTCCAGCGTGAACTCGAGTCGAAGGAACTGTGACCTGTGGGTGAGTCCATGAGGGAGCAGGACAACCTGAAGCATCTGTTGCCATGGATAAGCCCATGCCAGAGCAGGTCCATCTCAAAGAGTCTGGCCATGGTTACGTCTGTGTCACAGCAGGTATACCTCTGAAGGGATTGTGGCC
>NW_008824031.1:3663623-3676527 GCF_000699105.1 Pygoscelis adeliae
GCACAAGAAGTTGGGAGGGGACACAGCTGGGACAGCTGACCCCAACTGACCAAAGGGATATTCCACACCATGTGATGTCATGCTCAGCATATAAAGCTGGGGGAAGAAGAAGGAAGGGGGGGAAGTTTGGAAGTGATGGTGTCTGTCTTCCCAAGTCACTATTACGTGTGATGGAGCCCTGCTTTCCTGGAGATGGCTGAACACCTGCCTGCCGATGGGCAGTAGTGAATGAATGCCTTTTGCTTTGCTTGCATGTGCAGCTTTTGCTTTACTTATACTGTCTTTATGTCAGCCCACGAGTTTTCTCACTTTTACCCTTCTGATTCTCTCCCCCATCCCACCAGGGGGGAGTAAGCAAGTGGCTGTTGGATTTCATTAAGTAGAAAGGTACACAACATTTAAAATTCTCCATTTCTACGTAAAGAAATCTGTTGGCTAGATTTTCATTCAAATGAGCAGCTTCTCATTGGATTATGAGTCTTTTAAAGCAGTATATTCTTCCATCTGATGGAAAAAATATTAAGGGCTGTTAGAATCAAATGAGCCATTATCAGAGTAATTAAACAGCAACAGCAAAAAAAAAAGCCACCACCCAAGAAAACCCACAGCTTAATGGAGCCTGAAAGAAATGAGAAGCACATGTTTGTCAGTCCTGGAGTGAAGCTCAAAACAGGTGCTTCACAACACTAATCCCCTCTGAAAGCTGCAGTCCTTGGGGAATCCAGTGCTGAAGGCTATTGCTGGTGGCAGCTATCTCCTAACTACAAGATTACATGGTGGTTTTGAGGATAGAGAAACTAAGTAATGACATTTAACTGTCAAAGATTTAAGGTGGGAGATTTTAATGACTGACTGGTAATGAAGTAGAAAAAAGCCTGCTGTCATTTTATACTATTTGGCATAATTTTTACATACTAAAGAACCCGAAGCACTGAAATTACTTCCAATAACATCTTTTCCAGGTATACATAACAAGTCTAATGATGATAAAAGTAGATCAACAGTGAATAATCTGTGCACCTATCTAATGATTTTTCAAAGTGGACCAACACCACCCTGCACCTAAGCTCCTGCTTTACAAAGAGTTTTATCTGAAGTCAACTGTTTTCTTAGAAGCCATATGAAATTTTAAAAATCCTTAAATATTATTACAAATATATTCTCAAGAGAAACAAGGATTTTTAGACTATATTAAAATGTTTAAAAATAGAAAGTGAAGAGTAAGAGTGATAACTATATAAATACTTTAAAGGTAATGTACCATAAAGAGGAAAACAGGAATGCTTATACAGGAAATGACAAGCGAAGCAAGCTGAAATGGGCTTGAGCTAATGAAATAAAAATTCCACCTGAAAGTTAGGGTGAAAAATGACAGGGAGGATAATCAAAGAGACAACAGAAGAAAAAATTGTCTTAACAAGGGAAGAAAGAAACCAAACAGATAAAGAGCTCGCAGTAGAGCTTTTTGGCATACATACAGTTAATATGACAGCACACCCCATTTTTAAACAGAAAGCACTTACTAGAAACCTAAGAGAAAAGTCCTCAATTTCCTAGCCATTACAGTGTACTTGAATCCATTCTCAGGGCATAAAAACAAACTTATTATGCAACATCTTCAACTGCATTTGAAAACTTTAAAATTGTTTTTAAATATGTATAACAATCTCTGAAAGAATAAAGCACTACTGTGGTGAGGCCAGGCTTGAGTTACATTACAGAACATAATGCAAGTGCATGGTGTAATTCAGAAGACAATTTATATTAAGTAAATTGAAGAAACCCATGAACCACTGAATAAACGCTGCCACTTTGGACACTTGGTTGAAATAAGTCATCAGCTAATCAAGCCTAACCATCTGCTGTAAGCAGAAGTACCGTTTCCTGAAACACACACAGACTCCATACATCAGCTCGGAATTCTAGTCAGATACCGTTCATGAGTCTGAGTAACTTGCCAATCAGTGTTACCTGTCACACATCTACGATAAATATAATTCAAGGAACAATCAACTGTCAAAATGTAAAATAACTTCGTTATTTCCCCAGAGCATATCAGCTTGCTTCTTCGTCTCCTCACTCCTCATACATATGCTAAACCCTGGGGGTTACTGCTTGCTTTCTATTGGATGCTTCTGAGTGACGAAATAGGTGAATTTGATGATGACATTTAGAATAATTATTAACAGAGAGCACAATAATTCATTGAAGAATGCTGGGTCATGTGTTGGCTTAGAAAGAGATGACATACTAGATTAGAAAGCATGAAGAAAAGCCCTCCATGGTTTTCTACAAACTCAAGTGTTTCACACCCTAATGCAACCAAATGCACAGCCCCCATACAAGAACTCCGGTTAAGTTATAAGCACAACTGCATGTACATTCCAGTTTCCCTGAAGTTAACATTTATTTTTAAATTAACACTTCCATAACCTTTCCCTGATGACAACACGAAGTCAGCTTTCTAAATTCTCCATTCTCTTCAAAACTAGAAGTAGGATGGGGAATATGGTAAGTCTTTTTGAGAAGTGTATTCATAGGGAGGGCTTTAACAGTGCAGGTAACTCTTAGCTGAGATGCAAACTGAGGTCCTGAATGGTTGATTGACAACTAAAATCATCCCAAATTGCCACACAGCATTAAAAATTCCAGCAGTCATTACGAGATATGCAGAAGTATCACCAAATACCACCAGGACTTTTTTGTGGTTTTCTTGAGAGCAATTTCTTACTGTCTATTAAAGTGTATTAAGTCCCAACCTCTGTGTGTGGGTTTTTGTTTGTTTGTGAGGTTTTTTTTTGGGGGGGGGAAGGGGTGTTTGGGTGGGTTTTTTTGTATTCCCTGAAAAATCCTACTTTCCAATTCAGTGCATAGTTTTCCTCATTTTTTGGCATAAGCAACACTTCCTTAGCCCCATATGCCTGTGAAATTTAGGCACCTCATGTGAAGTGACACAGGTAAAAGAAATGGTCAAGCACAATAGCAACGTTTTGGAAAGAAAAAGAAATCATTTTAGAGCTAGGTCAGTAACTTGCTTAGCAGCCAATGGTGGCCATGTCAAATGTTAAGAACAATTACTTCAAATGCTAACAGTAATTACCAGCAGTTCCTTGCTAGGAAGTAAAAATTATGTTTCAGCAAGGAAAGTTTTGACTCAGATATAGTAGAAAGCCAATTATGCCCATTTCAAGATGTACTAAAATATGTGCTTTCAACATGATCATATTTTAAGAAGATTAAAGATACAATATACCTGCACATTTTGTCAGGAGTTACGAGCTTAAGAATTTTCCATTTAACTAAACAATCATTCCTGCACAATCCAACATTATTGTCCTCATATCATATCTGTCTGGAAACATGCACATTTCCTTCAAACAGATGTCTTCAGTCTCTGGTCAAACTAGCCTTCAGTCTCACAAAGGAATTCTATTAAGAACAGAAACTGTACCTATTAGCAACAGTGTCCCTGCTTAGCTGCCAGAAAAGCTGAGGTTCTGGTGAGAATTTGCACCAAATTTCCACCCCTCTCACACATCAGAAAGAATGGAGAATTTCATTACGTAATACATTTAAATTGGAGCCTCCAACAAATTTGTAAATTTACAGGGCACAAACAAGTTCCTTGGCTTTATTAGCTATGAAGCCAAGACTGACCCACTACTGCATGTCCAGAAACCCTGGACATGTTTAGACATATCACTCCCAGCACATTTCCCAAAATATTAATTATTTTGTTTATAATTTTCTTTTTAAACAGAAGATTTAGATGTGCAATAAAAGCAATTTATTTTAATTCCTTCCATTTAAAAATAAGCTTTAGGATTCTTTATCCCTTAAGCTACGTTAATGAATACTGAGTTTCCAATAAGAGGGAGTGAGAAAAGTTATGCAGTGAAGTATAAAGTAAAATTTTGAGCATAGAAAGGTTGTGTTTATTCTGATTCAAAGGTCAATAAAATCTTAATTTCCTACTGGGACAAGAACACCACAGAAGTTTTAATATCATGCAAATAACTTTAAACAGACAGTCCTCAAAAAGCCCTTGTGCATCAATTTTTGGATTTTAAGATACTTTATATAGAAGATTAGATGTAACAGGAGCAAAAGACATGAAAATATTCTGGGAATAGGTTAGAAGAAAGATTCTAGTGTTAAGACTAGCTACAGTTTGTTCGGAAAATATTTTCTGAAGAAAACTCACTACACCCAAAGGACAGACAACACACTTTTTCCTTAAACTATTTATGGGATTTCAAGCTTTGATCAATTTTCTTCAAGTTTTCTTTCCAACGTGGCTTGAACATAGGACACCTTTGAAACAGCACTGACATTGTTATGCTTTTACTTTAAATACAAAAGCAATACCAGAATTCAGTTCTAGAGGCTGTGTGAAGACACACAGCTGGTAGAGCTTTAATCCAAAAATGCAAATTAAAAACCTTCCATAAGACTCCTCAAAATGAGAAAGTGTTTCAACTTAGGAGAGTGCTATGAACTAGAAAAGTCCCAAATGAATAGTTTACTTCATTTTTACATCTTTTACATTTCATATATCATCTTTTCTTTGTGTAACTTATAAAGAATTTAATTCATAAAATTCAGATCCATATCAGTAACAAGAGCAATTATGAAAATTAACATAAAACTGTCACTTCCACTACTGATAACAATCCAGAGTCAGACCCCACCCCTAATTTTAACTGCATTTGAAAAACAAAACTTAATTGGCAAATTATAGCAGAAACAGTGTTGCATGATTTGTATGTGCATTAAGTGGAATTGACTAAAAGAGGTGTGGATGTGGCTTTAAAATATCACGTGCTCAGAGCATCACTTAACTCAGTTTTGTCATTTGAGACACAAGCATGCAGGCAGAAGCCAAGCACCGGCTCTGTTAGGCTGACAAGACTGTACTTTCACTGGTATAGGGTGTTTCTCTTGGGCATAAAGGTTAGAATGTAAAAGCCACCACCAGCAGAGGAACATCTTGTCTGCATATGATGTAAATATTCCTGTATCTATTAAATACCACTGGTGCTCACTTCATCTGTGTGGTTTACAATGCAGTTTCAGTAGCTAACAGTATTTGATAGCACATGGAGAGAATCAGCTGACTCTACAGAAGTTGAAATTAATTATTAAAAGCTTCTAACAGAAATGGGAATAAAAATTTTCCTCAGAAACAGATGACACTGAATTTTAATTAAATGTATTTCATAGCAACAATCACAAAACAGAAGAGTTTTGATGTATGAATAAAAATTGAGGAAGAGATGCATTTATGCCGATACAATTTTTCTTCCTTGAAAGGGCACACAAATTGCACCATGAGTCAGTAAACGTAACTTAAAAATTCCAGCTGACTACCTTCCTATAATTTCATGGAATTTTCAGCTCAACAAAAAGTCCCCTCCAGAGACATTTTATAGTGATACCCTTAGAGATTTTAAGTGCAGTGTGAACACTTAACATCCTCATTGCTTCCAGCAGCAGAATTTATAAATACACTCTTCATATGGGCAAAGGATCTATACAAAGGTAAAAATAACCCAAAGTGAAGTAAAAGGAATAACAGAGCACACAGAGTAAAAGCAGTAACAAGGTAAAATACATCCTCTGATACAAAGTGATGCACAGTAAGTGAAGAGTTAATAAGCACATCACCATGTTAAACGCAGCAGGAGTGATAACTAAGCAACCTCCTTTAAATCTCCTCTTGGTCAAGTATTAAAAACACTCCCCATGAGTTGCTTCAGTATGTACCATTAAAAAACCATCAGTCTATGTCTGGCTGTGTACTGTGGCTGTGACTGGATGTCCTTTGAAAAAATCTAGCAAAACCATACAAGAGGCAATACAACACCACAGCCATTTGTACCATTATCAATCCTTTGACAATTCAGATGATTATCTAATACTAATTGATGAAACTCTTCAGCCAAATGTTTCACAATCCTATAGATACAAGCGGCATAGGTTCATTAAGAATAGAACTGCTGCTTGTTGTTGAGAAGATGGTCTTGTTTCTCCTTTTTGAAGCAACACTTCTGGAAAGGAACAGTGGCTGTGTTTCAAAGCTAATGATCTAGTGTACAACTGTGTCGTGGTTTAACCTCAGCTGGCAACTGAGCACCACACAGCCGCTCGCTCACTCCCCCCACACCTCGGTGGGATGGGGAAGAGAATTGGGGAAGCACAAGTCAGAAAAACTTGTGGGTTGAGATAAACAGTTTAATAATTGAAATAAAGTGATAATAAAAAAAAAAATATGATAAAAATAACAAGTGATGCACAGTACAATTGCTCACCACCCGCCGACCGATGCCCAGTCAGTCCCCGAGCAGCGGCCCCCCCGGCCAGCTTCCCCCAGTTTATGTACCGAGCATGACGCCACATGGCATGGAATGTCCCTTTGGCCAGTTTGGCTGTGCCCCCTCCCAGCTTCTTGTGCACCTCCAGCCTTCTCAGTCAGTAGAGCATGGGAAACTAAAAAGTCCTCAGCTAGTGTAAGCATTACCTAGCAACAACTAAAACATCGGTGCCTTATCAATTTTGTTCCCATCCTAAATCCAAAACACAGCACTGTACCAGCTACTAGGAAGGAAATTAACTCTATCCCTGCCGAAACCAGGACAAACTGGTTAAGCAATGTTAAAGAGCAGCAGTGGCTGAGAACTTGCTATGAGGATATAAGAAACTTTTGGCAAGAGGAATGACTATGAACTCCAGGAGTCAAGCTGAGTATCAATGGAGTCTGGGTGGCTTGGTAGGAAGGCTCAGGTATCAGCCCAAACATGCAGCTCGTTCTCAACCGTTCAGATTATCAAATTATAATTGGCTCATAGAGGAGAAAAGGGAAGAACAAGCATTTTTTTCTTTCCTTTAAATCTCAGCTGAGGTTCATCCATTTGATCCAAAACCAACAACAACTATGACCCACAAGCAGGACAGAACATGTGTGCTGGCCATGAAAAAACCCTTGTATTGGATTAGCAGGGTTGAAAAAAATTTTGAAGGTCTTTTGCACAGGAATATTTCCACAAAAGTAAAAACAAACCCGCAACTTTACAAGTAGCTGTAATTTTTTAATTTAGATTCACTGAAAGAGAATTAGCACAATTCATCACTGTGATGGAAGCATCTCTGAAGAAAGTGATTAAGATGTCTACTCTGTGTACCTTCCTTCCCAGGAAGACATTCCTCACTTCTCACAACAAAGAGTCACTGTACCTTAAATGTTTACTAAATTTAAATGTGTTGAAGGATTAAAGGTAATTAATATTTAAATAAACATACATGCTCAGACCAGTTAAATTCATCATCCTTAAAAATACCTACTTATGTGGAAAATGCAAAAATGTGTGTGAAGCTGAAGATTATCATTACACAGAAAAGACAGAAGGAATAAAACAGATTCGTTTTCCACTGCAGTATACACTAACAGCAAAAAACCAGTAGCATGAAAGGTGACTTTCATGGTACTTCAGGTTTAAATGCAATATGCAGCTCACTTAAAAGTTGTTTCCTATGTTTACACATTGTCAAAAGGGACTTGACCTTTCATAGCCAACTATGAAAATATAAAGTGGAAATGCACCTTGCAATAGCTAGATAGCACTTGGTTGCTTTAAGAACCTGACAGTAGTTCATAGTGATCAGGTAACTTTTCAGCTCCAGATCAAAGGTGGCCCAAGCTCAGGGAAAACACCACCGACAGGTGCTTGATGCTATGGTAGTACCTACCCCAACTCAAGTGATCTTTCATCAGGCTTTGACAAGAATGCAAATTTCTATCTAAATAGTCAGACATTTACATCACAAAAACATTACCACTGACATTTTCAGCCATACCCTGTAGAAAAGCACTATGTGGAGATGGAATATGAACTACCTTCCATGATCCCTTACTCAAGATTAATAGATATGAGGAGCACATAGAAAGAATGGACAGAGTTAACATGACTTACATCTTCTTTGAAAAAAGTCAAAGCATCTTTCACAAAATCTGAAGTAAATAATGACAAAGTTGAATCTGTCAAAAAAATTTGCTGCTCTGGAAGGTAGAGGAGAAAGATGGGCAGTGAGATATTTGAAACAGGTTACGGCCTACAGGAAGCATCAGTTTGAGTTGACACAGTATCAGGGTGTTCTCACTCTCCTTCCCACACAACTTTCAGTATGTCTTGCAAAACATCTTGAAAATCATTTTTGAAAAGCATTAACAGACATTACCAATCCCAGCTAGTCAGCAACTAAGCCACTAAAGTAACTTCTGTATTCTGCTAATTCTGCCATTGCAGATCACAGCATAGTTTTACCTATATTTTATTCAAATATCTGTGTCCTGAGTTCATAAAAACATTGGCATTTGGGCTACTTCTACATTACTGAAAAAACAGTATTAAGAGATTTTTCCTATCAGCACTGAACTGTATTCCTAATGAAATATGTGTGCCCCCCCAATGAATAAACATTTATAATCTGCCTACAGAATGAATTACAATTATTTTCTACCTGCAACTGCACTCTGTACTACAACTACAGTTTTCAGCAAGACAACTCACAACAGTAAATATGAAACTCTGAAGTCTAGTGACAAATGTTTACTGTTTGTCCTAATCCATGCTGCTCTTACAGCTGCTTTCTTTGCTTGAAGTGCTGAGATAGAAATCAAAAGGTCCTCATTCCTTCCCCCAAGCCTCATCTCATTTATGTGGATCCTCCTGTCAGGGTCTTGAGCGCACTTCCATCACCCTAGGGTTTTAGCTGCCAGAAGGGCTCCCATAAGGAGAAAGACGCATCTTGGAAACACCATCCAGCTCTGCTTCTCTCCTTGTTACAAAAATCTTAAATTCGTAATACCTAATAACCCTCTTCTCTGTGCTGTCCTAATGGCAACTTCATAGCTAGTGACCTGTCTATGTACAAAGATCCTAAAGGAGGTCTCCACGCAGATACCTCACAACTAGATGCTTTGGCTACACCATTTGTTTCACAGCCAGCTACAAGCTCAAGTCTCTGTCCAGGATCACAAACCACAGTAATTATTCCATGGCCATAATGGCTGCTCAAACTGAAATTGTAATTTTCTTGGAAGCTTTGGATCATTTCAACACAAGGTAAGTTTTCAGTTCACCATGATAACCAGTGACAAGCAGCTCAGCTGACTGTTATGCACTATCTTTATACTCCAGAAAGATCAATGCAACAGTAGAAGAACTCGGATCTCCTGGAAAGCCTGTTGCAGGTGGAATGACCAAGGGCTCACCACCCCAGCAGGCCAAACACTCTCACTGAGCCAGTGCTTTCAGCACACACAAATAACATGCCGTAATGGCTCCATGCCACTTGGCGTTCAGTGTGGATTAGGCTCTTTTGGTGCTTGGTATTTTCCAACAGGTCCAAAGTCATCTTCTGCAGACCTGATTTCTACACATTGGTCCTGAACAACTGCCAATGGTCTACGGTTGTGCCAAAGGGCATAGTCTCATAGTACCTGAACGAAGAAAGGAGAGCAGGTGTACTGACAGTGATCAGGGTCAGCCAACAGTCCAGTGGCTGCTGAACAAGTCCACAGTGAAGAGGCACACCAAGCCAGGTAGTCAACACATCAGGATCCAGATCAGCAAGGTACATGGCTGGACAACCACACAGCTGCAACCTAGCTGAGGCAACGACCAAGGCCAAGGGCCTGAGCTTAAAGACAACTCCTGAGTGAAAGGGGAACCCCAACAAGACTTCTCACAGCTCTTTCCACAGCAGTCTGACTCCAGATTACATGGCTGCACCATATCCAAGATGACCTTGAGTATCAGCAGCCAAATGAACTGCAGGACGGGGTATATTTGGAGCCCCAACACCTCCTATCCTACAAATACCTACTGTTGCTCCTTATTGGTGATTTCACAGATACCAGTGATAGCAACAGCATTCAATAAAATTCTGACACCCTTATTTCCTATTCACAAGACTCCTAACATTATTTTTAAAAACCACCTGCATCTATTTTTCCAACTGTGTTGTTTCGGCAAAGCTGTAAGTAGCCCAGACAATAAAGCTGTCTGCAGTTCAGGAGGGGCAGGAGGAAGGGGAACAAGCACCCATCCCATGCCAGATCAGAAGATTTCCTTTTTATTCTGCAAACATTACATACTCCATATGATCCAGGTACAGAAAGTGTTTTAGAATCAACTTTAAAAGCAAGATTGCAATTTTTACTTTCAAAGAAGTCCTGATAGTGTAGTCCACAAGGCTTCACAGATTTTTTTTAAAAATAAGATTAAGGCCAAATATGGTAGCTACAATATAAGGGTAAAATAAAATACAATACTTCACCTCAAAATTTTAAAGATTATATGAAATTGGTGATAAAGCAGTATCTTCTCTATTACAACAAACTAGATCTACTAGAAACAACCGAGGGGCTTGTGTCATCCCCCCTCTTTTGATATTGAAGTTTTAGCCCTTACAGCTGCAAAGAGAAGTACTTCTACTAGAAATTCAATCCTATACTGCAACAGATGATGTAAAAGGACAACTGTAAAAGTAGCACGGATTGGGACAAACGGTAAACATTTGTCATTAGGCTTCAGTCACCAGTTCGCTTTTACTGCTATTAATTTTCTATGTATTGTTCAAACAGGCTTCATTTTGGAGGCAGATCAGTACTTGTAACATCAAAGCAGCTAGTGAGGTGAGGTACACACCAAAAACCAAAGCAACTTCTGTACACAGATATGTATGGAAGAGATGCCTTTCCCCTCCCAGCGTCAAGAAAATCCTCCGGGCTATAATACCAGAGACCCATCTAATTTCCTACCACCTGAAAAATGAAAAAACAATCTCCCAGTTATTCCTTAATTGCTTACAAGAAAGTCCACTCTCATCACCCATTTAGGAAAAAACAAAAAAACAAACCACAAAACCCCCTTAACCTCTACTTTACTACCGTATTACCCAGTGCACCAAAAATTTAGGTCTTAGGAAAGTAAATTTCAGAACAGTTTCTTAAAATTCGTTGTTTCCACAATTATGTATTTGATTGGAGCAACAGGGATAATAAATTCACTGACAAGAACCTCGTTGTTGTATTGAGACAAAGGATTATTAAGGTTCATCATTATAACATTTCATTATTCCGATTCCAACCCTGGTTTGTTTTCCTGACTTGCACCTTTAAAAGATGATGCTTCTCCCCTTCCAAAAGGGAGCATCTATCAGAGAATTAAGGTGATTTGCGCAGAGTGAAAAGCGAAGGCCTGTCTACAGGTCAGGCAGTTGCATTTATATTCCTTGACAAGCACAGTCCCTATTCTAACTCAAGGGAATTTTATCGCGTTTCCCCCCCACTCACAGACCAGAATTAGAGTCTTCTAGAATACATCCAGTCCCACTTCAGACAGAAGGATATAGCTCTTAAAAGGTAAAGAGAAATCATGATTTCTTAATACATGAAGACCAGTGCTACTGCTGAAAAGGAACAGGCTTCTGAACAGTTGGGTGTTTTTAAACTTTCAAAGCAAAATTTTTGTGTACGGAATATTAATAAAGAAAATTCTTTTCAGTACTAACATCAAGTCTACACCAGTGAAAGCTGAGAAGCAAAGGTAATTGAGAATGGTAATCAGCTGTGTTTCTTGCAGATAAATGCCATTGTTCAAGGTGTGCTGATCCCAGCCAATACATGTCCTGCTTTCATAAAAAGTTCTAAACCAAAACCACCTTAAGGAAGACATGGGAAAAAAAAAGCTTTGGTTGGTTAACAGCCAGCTAAAAAAATACACAAAAAACACCCATAGCAATGCAAAATTTTACTAACTGCAAAAATACAGAAAGAGAGATACGCACTCAGTATTATGCAAAAGCATCATACCAACATGTATTTTCCCAATGAAATACATAAAATGTAGATTTGCAATGCACTAATTCTATAAACCCAAAAGAACATATTCTGTGAAGAAATTTAACATTCAAAACTGCACAAAGCGATAAGGCACATAAGAGCTCGCTTGTTAAAGCCGAACTGCATCTCTTCTAAGAAATGCTTTCTGAATACATAAAGGATATTTTCATAATAAATGTCACATCTCCCCCTTCCTCCCCAACAACACTCCCAATTCTTTTACAAGCTGCAGTGGATTTTAAAGGAGCTCTATCCGAACGACTCACACAGAAAAGGCTTTGAAGCACACCAAACGTTTGCCCTTATTCTATAGAAACTGTACAGCCATAACTTGGCTCTTCCCTCCCCCCCACTCAGTACCTTTCTGGGGTAGTGACTTCACATCCTTTGACATCAGCACAGCTTGAAAGGGGGATGGGAGAGTTACGGCAGAAAGCAGTAAAACCTGCTTTTAACTGTGTATGCAATGCCTCTACGAATTCTTAAAGCTTCCCAAAACGCATTTAATAGAACACGGCTTTCGATCTCCCCCGCTTTTATTGCGGCTGTAACAAACCGAAAGGGACCGGGCTACAAAGGACTTCCTGCTCCCCTTATCTGAGCACCACAATAGCCATTTATTAGCTCGTCAGAGGGTCGCGATTCACTCGCACACGCACAATAACTCACCTCTAATATGCAAGAGGGCCACGGGCTGGAACGGCCCATTGGAATTGGCTGCGTCAACCACCATCCTGCTGCCAGCTCTGTTACATGTCAACATCTAGGCTCCAGCAGGCAAGGCAGTGTATTCCTTAAGGCAAGAGACCAGCCTCCATTTTAGTTTAAAAAAAGACAGAAACTGAAGCGCTCTGCAGCTGGAGGGAACTGGCTAGTTAGTGATGTCAGCGGGCGGGAGGAGCCCCATTGGCTAACGGCAGCAACTTAAAATGACACCGAGGCGGCCGCGAATGAGCGGAGGCTGGTGCGGGGCTGTCACTGCGCCCTGCGCCGGCCCCC
>NW_008824031.1:3676637-3685092 GCF_000699105.1 Pygoscelis adeliae
GCGTTTGGTTTTTTTTGAAGCAGCACGATCTTACTGCTGCTCTGTCATTTCCCCCACAGGTAATATTCGGTGCGCACCTGCTAGAAAGAGCGCGAGCATTATTTCTTCTTTCCTGTAAAAGCCAAAAGCTTAATCCTTCCTTCAGTAAGGTCGCCAAGAATTACCAAACTGCAGTTCAACTTAGCCACGGAAAAACACAGCATTAAGAGAAACATCTACAACTTCAGCTTGCGACAGCCATGTTAAAAGGTGATTCACAGTAAGAATTATTGTTAGTAGTGATTTCTAAATCTAAAACCTTATAAGCATTCCCATGAAGTATTTTATGACTGGTTGCTAATATGTATGTTATGAATAAAAATATATACATGTGACATTCAGGAGATGAAAACCTCATGTTTCATGCTCATCTGAATATTTCTTTCAATCTAGAAATGGGCATATTTTAAGTTTAACATAACGTTGGTAAACTTGGATATTGCAAAATTCAGGTTTTCCTTTCTAGAAAGTTCAGTAATTATAAGTAACTTTTTTATTATTAAAAACTAAAGTATTGCAGCACTAAGAACCAATATATAGGCATATGGAAACAGTTTTCCTGCATAATCCCAGAAATACAA
Source organism: Pygoscelis adeliae (assembly GCF_000699105.1). Lineage (NCBI taxonomy): Eukaryota > Metazoa > Chordata > Aves > Sphenisciformes > Spheniscidae > Pygoscelis > Pygoscelis adeliae. Next base: position 3,677,258 of record NW_008824031.1, read on the forward strand.
AAAAAAGCACAGCATAACAATTTCTAAACTTTTTAGTCAAATTACTTAAAGTATTTGGAACAAAACTGCAAGCAACCTTTTCTTCACCATACGAGACTTGCACATTTATTTCTACAATGAGCTATTTGAAGGACCATTTTGTCTCCTAGGAGATGTGCACCTCTGGGAGCGATGGTCAGAGAAACAGGCAATGTACCAACAGACCTGTACCATCTCCAAATCTGTGCTTCTCCCCAAATACTATTTGCACCAGTCTGTCACCTTTAAATATTGAGATTACTTGATCTATGACACTGTCCTAACTTATATCTGCTCAAAAAAGGAGCACATCAAAAAAAGAGGAAGAGACTTTTCAATTAGGTAATCTGCTGATGAAATCTTGGAACAAAACCAAATTATAGGGCATATGCATACCTGGTTGGAAAAATTACATCGCACTACAATAATACACTGTCAAAAGGCGAGTTAGAGCACTACTGAATATTATTGAATTGGATGAAGGGAAAAGACTAACTGGGATATGAGAGAGGAATATTACTCATAAGACACATGAAGAAATCCACTGAATTTACTGATTGCTGACAAGGCCGGATTTGAAGTAGTACCTCCTGGATGTCAGTTGGAAGAATGATGTAAACCTGACAAGAAAGCCCAAAGACGACCAATCCAGAAAATATTACTTAGTTAAAAAAAAAATAAAGCTGCTCTGTTTGGTGTGGTATGGGTTGTTGTTTTTGTTTTGTTTTGGTGGTTGTTGTTGTGGTTTTGTTTGGGTTTTTTTGTTGTTTTTTTTTTTTTAATAGAAAGGACTAGACCAAGAATATCCAAGTATTTCAAAAAGTCATTATGGAGATGGAGGGAATTAGTTTTTCTACGTTCACTATGGACAGTAAATTCCTCCTACATCAAGGAAGATTAGGTTAGATATTAAATGAAATCCTCTCGCAATAAGCATAGCGAAACAAAATAAGAGACTGCAAACTTTCTAATAATTTAAAAAATGTCCATCCATAATGAGTGATATAAATGTAGTTGATCCTGCTTTTGAGAACATCAAAATGGACTATGTGAACTTCTGATGCCTTTTTAAACCTTTTCCCTAAGACTACAGAGATTCAAATCATTTGTCCTTCCAGTCCAGGCAAAAACAGGGGAGGTGTATTCTCAAAAGTGTCAGGTTTTATATCCATATATCCCTTGGGTATACCTTAGATGTGGAGGTTTAGTCTTATAAAACAAAAAGCTACCACAGAGATATGCCTTTAACAAAACTAGATTTAAGAACAAAAACAAGACTGACCTCAAACAAAGTTTTATACAAGATCTTGATGGATGAAAGAGAAAACTGAAGAATACTCAGATAATTTTTTTGCAATATTTTCATATGCAGAAGTTTGTAAGCAAATCCTATTTCTTTTCCCCATCTGAAGTACAATTAGACTGTTCTATAGTGATAAGCCACAGTATGAAGCAGCAAAAATTAGGTTTAAAATTCCAGTTTATCTGGTAACCACATCTTTAAGAGGCAGCTGCTCGCTCTCTCTCCCCCTCTCTACTGGTATCTTTGCTTTAATGGTCAACTGCTGCTTCTGTCTCTTTGAAACTCCCTGCAAAGATTAAAATGGATATGAAGACTGCTGGTACAATGGCGTACAACTGAACTACTGCACTGGAACACAACAGAGGAAGAAGGGAATGTTACTTTAGTTACAGTGCCGTTTCCTATTTTATACATAAGCATGGCTTGAATAGTTGGAGGTTCATTAGCAAATTTTAGGTAATGGTTTAAGAGTCAACCCTCCTACATTGTTCTTCACTAAAGAGAGTAAATGTGACATTTGCAGCACTAGCAGTAGTATTGGCAGAACACTAAATCACATTCAGGTAAGTCTTCTCTTGCGAGATACACACATCCTGTTCACATTTCTTCCTCTTTGCAGGACTGTTACATCTGAGGCCAGTACTTAGTAAACTACCATGGAACTAGTTCAAACAGCCACAATTCAGTATTTTTCTGGTGTGCTTCTGACAGGACACTAGTGGAGTTGAACTTCAGTCTTTGTAAGACCTTTTGCTCGTTAACAAAGCCTGGTATCTTCTCACCAGTCATACAGATCCAGAGGTACATTCTGCTCAGGAGGTTTGTATACCCTCCCTTTGTTTCAGCCTTAATATATTTGATTTGCCACCAGAGGAAAATATTTACTTAAGTTGAATTATTTTGAGCAACTTCATTTGGGGAAAAAAAATTGCAAAGAAAATTGAGTTAGGAATTGATTTACTAATGGGAAGGGAAAGAATATTAGTGCAAGTGGAACAGAGCTAATGAATATCAATGGGAGGAGGAAGAGGTTACTTGAACAAATTTATGAAGACACTTCTGTTGCAAGAGAATCAAAAACCGTATTAACTTCAGCTACCCATTTTTAGAAATTAAATGAATGAAAAAACATACTGACAGTATAGCAAAACCATAGCTATTACAGGTTTCCTCTGAACCCTGTTCATCACTTCTAACTTCCTGATGATGGGAATGAAGGAAAATCCTATAAAATTCTCAGGATATAATTAAATGTGTAACATTTATGAACCAGCACTTTAGCTGGTGAATTCTCTTTACACTGGGAGGCTGTGTAGTATTTCTTTCAAAACAAATACTCCATTTGGCTTGTGATTCAAAAAACAGCCAACCCCACCCCCCAACAGCAAATTCACCTGCCCAAAGGTTGCCTTTATTTCCATTCTGAACTAGCTACTATTCTAACTGATAGTGACAGAATCAACAACATATAAGATAATTAAAATTGGATGAACTTCTATTTACATGAAGACACCTTGGACAAAGTTGGTTACCTCTCAGACTATACGAGGAGTTTTCATTTTTGGGCTGGGAGAGGAGAGGGCTATTTAGTCTGAACTCTAAGGTAACTAAAGGCATAATTCCACAACTGCTGAAGTTGCTATTCCTCAGTGACCTAAGGCAGCCTAGTTGCAGACTGCTTCAGTCTCCTTCCTGCATTCCCCTCTTTATTTTGTTCTCATCTGCTTCAATGGTCATCAGACCCACAGCTGAGTCGGTTTAGTCCACTAATCCAACAAAGCCACTTACTTTATTGTCAGGTTAGTTTTCTGTTAATTTAGACTGTGTTCCATGGCAGCCTAAGCTGAGCTAAGGCTATTTGAGCCACTGCTGCAATCCTACCTCTTCTGAGGCACACATGAGCAACTGTCTGAAGTCACTGTACAAGGGCTTGTGCAGCTGCATGGTTGAACCAGATTAGGAAACTGAGCAGAGTTAAAATGAGAAGGAAAAGGGTTAGTTTGAGCCACGCTGATTCCATTATCTGGTTCACCAGACAGCCACCCAAAAAAGGGACGGGAATAAACATGATTCGCTTTTATTGAGTCATAGAATGCCAGGTTGGAAGGGACCTCAAGGATTGTCTGGTCCAACCTTTCATAACAAAAGCACAGTCTAGACAGGATGGCCAGCACCCTGTCCAGCTGAACCTTAAAAGTGTCCAACGTTGGGGAATCCACCACTTCCCTGGGGAGATTATTCCAATGGCTGATTGTTCTCATTGTGAAAAATTTTCCTCTTGTGTCCAATGGGAATGTCCCCAGGAGTAACTTGTACCCATTACCCCTCGTCTTTTCCATGTGACTCCTTGTAAAAAGGGAGTCTCCATCTTCTTTGTAGCCACCCTTTAAATACTGGAACATGGTGACAAGGCCTCCCCTAAGCTTTCTTTTCTCAAGGCTGAACAAACCCAGTTCTCTCAGCCTTTCCTCATATGGCAGGCTTCCCAGTCCTTTGATCATCTTTGTGCCCCTTCTCTGGACCTTCTCCAGCCTGTCCACACCTTTTTTGTATAGCGGTGACCAAAACTGAACACAGTATTCCAGGTGTGGCCTGACAAGCGCTGAGTAGAGTGGGATAGTGACTTCTTTATCTCTGCTGGTGATGCCCTTGCTGATGCAACCCATATTGAGCTTGTTGTCCACCAGGACCCCCAGGTCCCTTTCCGCAGAGCTGCTCCCCAGCTGGGTAGATCCTAGCCTGTGCTGCACTCCTGGATTATGTTTTCCCAGGTGCAAGGCCTTATATTTGTCCTTGTTGAACATTGTAAGGTTCTTGCTAGCCCACTCTTCCAGCCTATCCAGGTCTTCCTGCAGGGTGGCTCTCGCTTCCAGAGCGTCCACTTCCCCACTCAGTTTGGTATCATCGGCAAACATACTGGTAGGACCAGTGTAATTTACTTTTTTTCCCCTCTAATTACAGCCTAAGCAAAACCTACCATTCTCACAAATTATGTCAGGCTATAGAAAATAAGGGTCTCTTCACAACCCTGAACAATGAGTTACTCGAGGACAACAACTTTGTTTTAGGGGAGAAAAGGCACTGGATACTACACATTCTAGAGGAGAAACTGCAACAATAGGAAGGATACTGGGCTTCTCCTACAAGGTTCTGACTCAATTCCAAAGGATAGCCAAGAGGAAATTCTTCAGGGAAACAGAAGCAGTAAACACCATGTTAATATCTAGCTATCAAAAGAAATCCACAGATAAGAAAAATCTTTACCTGGATAAATGAAACAGGTATGAACTATCATTTGGCTTCCTTAAAGAATTCCTAAGACACAAGCATGGCAAAAGATAGTATTCTACCTTCCACGTTAAGAAATTGGTAATATTTATTCCTTCTAGTACAAAAAAAACTGATTAAAAGTGGAACTGGCAAACATCTGCTTGTGATTGTATTTGTCTCTATCTGGATTTCCTAATACTTGCATGGTCACTGTAGCGCACATAGACTCAACGTGCCAAGTTTTCCTTCAGCCAATATTGTATACTCAAAAGGTTTTGTAAGTGGGGGTGGGAGGGAGAAATCAGTAGATATCTGTTGAGTTCAGAAAGCTGTACAACACAAAAAAAATCATTGGTTACCTTAAAAGAAATATATTTTAAGAATAGCATCTGATACAAAAACATATTTCCCAGGGCAGACTGCAGAAGCTCGTTTCAAGTACTGGGACACTATTTTAACCAAGCCCAGTATAAAAGCTAACATGCATACCACCAAACTCACTCCTGTCTGTGTCCTTATCACATGGGTCACGCATGTCATTTTCAAGAAATGAAGCATAAAAAATTACATTTAAGAGTAAAAACTTGAGAGCATGCTGGTTATCCAGCAAACACTGACTTATATTTACATGTATAAATATTGCATTCAGTGTTTGATCAGTAGAGGTCTTATGAAGGGAGAAGTTTAGTGCAGCAGCAAAAATGTTTAGGTCTGATTATAGTGACCCATGCAATGGAACAAAGTGTTATTTTTGTAAATAAGGGCATAATAAAAGACATTTTAGGAGACTTCTAAACTCTGAAGAGAAAGGTTAGAATCTAGAAAATAAGACAATACCACATTTTAAATCCTATTTTTATGGATTCTATCCAAGCTTCAGTGGAAACAAGTTTGGTAGCAAGTGCTGCCAGTGACAGATGTAGAGCATTCTTCTAACGCTTTCAGCTGCTGACTAATGAGTAGGTGTTTGATAGGGCAGTTGAAATGAAAAATGGCTCATTAATCCGAGCCTATGATTTCATGTAAAGCTAGCTAAAAAAAAAAATTCACACACTCAAGCAAAGTATTTTTCTCTATAACCTTTTTTTGGTAGTTATTCACTTACTATTATGTTTCTTAATCTTTAAAATGTTACAAAGTAATACAGACTGGATAATTGCTAAATGCTTTAGTATTAATGATTTGATAATTACATATTAAAATATTTACTCATTTGGTAGATCATATTTTCCTGTATGAACACTAAACAATTGCCAGTTTTTGCTTTAATAAATTTATATGCTTACCACACACATATTTTAATAGTTCTTCTAAACATTTAGAAGAAAATTAAATACAGGAAAGTCAGTTTATGCAACACTATGATAATGTTTTAAAGATCAAAGTTCAAAAATAAAGTTACTAAATTAACATTGCAAAGAAAGTCTCCACAGTTCTTTCATATGATACAATAGATACATTAAGTATGGTTAGGTATCAGTGAGCGTAGGAAAGAGCGAGCTTCCGCAGTATTTTCCTTCATGGACTTTTTGTTTCAATAAATTCAATACAATATCAGGCTGCCAAAAATACTGTAAAAGCATGAACACAGCCAGGACCATAAGGATAGCACTTAGCATACTGAGTTAGTCCAATGTAGATCGTGTACAAGGGAGAAGAGCATCATCTGTTTCATGAAACTGTATTCATCGATGTTTTGCATGAGAATTAATTTGTTTTGCCTCAGTGTTTTGCCTTTTAAATGCATTATGTCTTAGGGCAAATTATCTTTTATACTAGCATTATCCTGTTTAATCTACCATCTTACTTTGCATAAAATACTTTTAGCTAAACAGTGATGCTACCACCTTGCAACTGGCCAAAATTCCTTATTTGCCATGCACGCACACAAGAAGCATGATTAAACTGGAAAGGCTGAGGTACTGCACCTTTGTTCTCCACCTAATTTACAACCGGCAGGAAAAGGTTTCTGCGACGAAAGTGACACTAAACATTGAGATCTCCAGTCTCTACAGCTTATAAGAAAAGTGCTCCTCAAAACCCCAAAGTAGTCCATTATCGCTACAATTCCCGTAAATTCAATTATATTGCATTAACCAGTCAGTCTCTTTTCTATCACGAAAATAGACAGTAGTTTTAAATGAACAGGTAACACACTGCTTGAGTTTGAACTTACCCTGATATGAGTTTGTGGAAATTACCAACATATATGGTTGAATTTCTCTGCAGCACAGAGAACAATACTTTATTTGCTTTTTAATTTACCTCGATACCAGTTTTGCTTACTTATCTCTATTCCACAGTTGAAAGAAACACACAACAACCTTCCATTTCTGACCTCTTGAGAAATTCTCCCTTTTTCCTCCTTCCTTGTGGTTACAACAGTTTTATCAATGAAAATTTGGTCCAACTGTTTTTTTAAGTGTCAGAATCTTAAACTGGAATCACATCTTCTGCAATCTTGATTCATCACACTTTAATATTGTACAGATGATGAAAACAGAGCTATCTCCTAGACAGCCATTTATGACTTAAAAACATTAAGAAAGCTTTAATAACGCTTGCCTCCCTATCAGAGTCCTGTATCACAGGCAGACAAGTTGAGACACCACCCTGATGTTCTCCTCTTGCACAGAGCAGACTCAGAATTTGGCATAGCTCTAAAGTCTCTGCTTGGAAGAAAAAAAAAAAAAAAAAGAAACCATGCACTCTGCATGAAATGTGCTCAGAAAAATGGCACCCTTACGACCTGTCACGTTTGTGATTTCTTTTTTTCCCTTTTTTTTTTTAAATTTAAAAGAGATATGACTGCTAGCATGATTTCAACATTAAAAGTACTAAGTCAGAAACAGACGTCTCCACCAGAAGGTCAAAACCAGGGCTGATCAACATGCACGGCAAGATCTTCAACAACGAAATACCAGAATCTGTTTAATCATATCACATGCAGTTATTTTACATTAAGAAAACAGCACAGTATTCTAGACTAACTTTTAGTGCTGAGAAGTATAGAGGTCCACATCTGTCAACATAGCTCATTCCTTCCTACCTCAATATATACCTTTAAGTATATTGTATCCACAGTTTCGAGATCAAAAATCCAACTCCAAGAGGTCAGCAGTAACTCCGTAAATAAATCAGGAACTGTATTTGAAAATGTCATGTTTTAACCTCAGTCGGCAACTGAGCACCACACAGCAGGGCTCACTCCCCCCCCCAACCCCCCCAGTGCCACAGGGGAGAG
>NW_008824031.1:3685201-3691643 GCF_000699105.1 Pygoscelis adeliae
CCCCCGACCGACGCCCAGCCAGTCCCCGAGCAGCGGCCCCCCCGGCCAGCTTCCCCCAGTTTATGTACTGAGCATGATGTCACATGGTATGGAATAGCCTTTTGGGCAGTTCGGGTCAGCTGTCCTGGCTGTGCCCCCTCCCAGCTTCTTGTGCACCTCCAGCCTTCTCAGTCGGTAGAGCATGGGAAGCTGAACAGTCCTTGACTAGTGTAAGCACTACCTAGCAACAACTAAAACATCCGTGTGTTATCAACATTGTTCTCATCCTAAATCCAAACCACAGCACTGTACCAGCTACTAGGAAGGAAATTAACTCTATCCCAGCCAAAACCAGGACAGAAAATAAAAGCTGAATTGCAATCACCATCTTTAAGATTACATAAAACAATGTTCACTTTTATCTAAAAAAGAAAAAACCCAACCCCAAACCCATGAACAAACCCACGACACTGGTATCATAGGAGTCCTCTATAAGGCTATAAAAGGATTTGTATCCAGCTTTAAAAAACATACACAGAAATGCTGCAAAAAGGCATATTTTTGAATCATGCCCAAATTTACACATGCATGACTAACACGTTTGTCGGGAAATTTTGCTACACTTCAGAATATTAAGGAGCACTGACTTCTTCTATTTTTTCAAATTTGTTATTCTAGGACTGACAGAGAATATTACCTTTTAATGAATATTACTTGCAAGTTAAAGTTAGATTTGAGACACAATCCTGTTTGACAGTGTATAAAACCTTTTATCCCAGTCAGGGCATCTTAATATTGTATTTAAGAATTCTCATTGCAACATTCTCTGATGTATTGTAGGGATTCGGAGCACATCCTTAAAAATCTCACCCCTTTGTACAAATTATCTCTGAACACTGCACATTTACACAGTTTACTAAAATCAGCATATCCTTGCAAAATACTGTGTACAAATACAAGTACACTCACCTGTTTTTACTGTTAAAAATCCCTTGTAGCATATAAACTAAATGTACATAATGGGCAAGAGAGTATCTTAGAAATACATAATTAGCAAGACTGTACCATGGGGAAAAAACCTGTCAACCTGTAATGGAAGTATTACTAAAATGATAAATTCTTATGAATATAAATTCACATTTTTAATAACATGTACATTTTGAATCATTAAACTTAATTTTACTTCTCTGTATTAATAGTGTTGACTAGAATTGAAACACATTAACATTTAGTTTGCCAGTTAACCAGTTATGAAATGCCACACTGCTGGCTGTTCTATTTTTTTGTTCCTTTTTGATCTTGGTCAATTACTCAGTGAGTCCATCACAGCACCAACCTCAGTCCTGCAAAGGCTGACACGCACTACTCTCATCTGGTAAGGGACAACTATATTCTCAGTAAAATCAGAGGAAAAATAGATTTATTTTTTTTTAATTAAAAAAACCCAAACCCAAACGGTTGCAAAAAACATTCCAGAGAAAACTCAGAAAACATTGTTTGATCTCCTAATGGTTTAGATAGTAAACTAAGCCTATAGAATTTACAAATGTTTGTTTGGTAAAGTTTTCTTAATGTGCATTTAAGAGAAGAAAAAAAAAAGGCAGCTAGATCTGGAAATAAATGCAATTACCTCATTAAAAAAAGAAGGGAAAAAAAGAAAAAAGATATCTTTCCTTTCCCTCAGCATTAAACCCAAACAATTTTTTTGTTTAAAATTTTAGAGAGTTGATCTGTATGATGGTCTTTGGATACTAACTCCATGAGAGCTGAAGTGAAAATGTATTATTGCAGCTGTCAAGCGCACAAGCAACAAACATGCGATTCCTAACATATCAAGACACTCTCAGAAGTTTCCTCTCAAAAACTGAACAAACACAGCTAGATGAGTAGCACATATACATGACACATTCAAGTTCTAGAGCTTTTTCCAGTATATAATGTATTCGGGTGTCAGAAGTTCATAGAGGTAACTATCAAGAACTAAAGTGAAGATGACCCACCCACATCACCAGAAATAAGTGCCGGCACACAACAAACTAAATCACAGACACTATGGAATTATTTGCTAATTAACCACAAAAAAATTATCCATAACGTAACAATGAATTCAAGCTGCTTGCATAAAGCTGAAACGAGCAGTTGCAAAGAACACAAACTACTTCAGCGTGTCAGTGGTGGTCAGGAACATACAAGCTCGGATATAGTACTTTTTAAATATATTTATTAAATATTCATATTGAACACTTATGCTGTTTATCTCATAGAGAACACATTCTTAAATTTGTAAACAATGTCAATATATCCTAAGTTACAAACTGTTTTCTTCAGAAAGCAAAAATAAAGAAACCGGTAAGTTTCTGAAGGCTGAAACACCCTTTGCCATTTATGTTTGATATAACCAAAACATTAATCTGCAAGTTTTCAAATCATAATAAAACAAAACACACCTTTAAGGCCAATAAGTGATTTTTTTTTTCCCCATAAACAACTGAAAACAAAAATTAATTTTCTGTACCTGAAGTACCTGTACTACAAATGTTAGCTAACAAGGAGAACCGGGTAAGCAGAAATTAACATAACAAGTTTGTTGGCACAGAATTTTTCTTTTTTGGTGAAAATAGCTAAGTTCTTTTCAAGACGTTTGACACAGTTCTGAAGGCACTTCTCCAGAGATACTTCTGGGTTATCTGTGGACAGACAAGCTACCTATTCTACCCGAACTAAATCAGGTCGCATTGCACTGTGCTGCAGGGAGCTTCACTGGCTTGCAGCTTTGCTAATATATGGATCTCAATGCTTCACAAACCAATTGCATCAGAGACTTCTCTTTCCTATGTTCATATCTATTCTTAGAGCCTCTTAAGTCATAATTTATTTCCTTTTCTTTTTGCATTATCTAAGCTATCCTGCTCCTCCATTTCCTGAATAAACTGAGGGTGTATAATGTTAATCATAAGCTGCTCCAATGAATATAAATCATACCACACTAATACCAGTCACCAGGGCAAATAGGCTGGTATTTCTGGAAGCCTATCATCAGCACTTTTGTGCAACACCCAAGAGAAAGTTCGCAGCATGCCTGAAGACCAAAAATTAGGACTATCTCAGATTAAAAGGCAAAGTATTTCCTAAATAAAAAACCTTGATGAAAACCCACTTTGGCAGCTCCTCCTTTCCCTTCCCACTATTTCAAGTGATCCGCTGACCTCAACTCCAGCCCTATGGCACAGAAGCAAGGTGGTTATCTCAGCAATTGTGAAGGCCATTTAGAGCTTACTAGTTATGAGCTTTCACAGATCTAATATAGATCTTCGAGTATGCGAAGACAACCCCATTCTATATGCTGTGCTTAAAATACAATCTCATGTAAAGTACATCACACCACACAGTAGTCAACCCATCATTTATGAAGAAAATACACATCTCTGTCTACTACAAAGAGAAGAAAGGTTTCCCAGGTACTGTAGCCATAGAAAAATAGCCACCTGTTACAAATAACTGGAGTTTGAAAGCTGGAAGCTGGTTAAACACAGCTAACCTGAAGGAACGCCACATTCTTCCCAGCACTTCATGAAAGTAAAACCCATCTTAATCATCTCCATCCTTTAAATTACAGCCTGCCAGTTCGCTTTAACTCCCGCCCAGATAGAGCCATTAAACAACACACAGCTGTCCAAAAAGAAAGTGTCCCAGCTTCACCTGACCCACTGAACACACATCAAGTCATGTATCTATGTATATATTAGCAGAACAGGGTGACTGGCCAACAGCATTCTCAGCAACCCTAATAGGTGGGAATTAAGTCATGAGTGAGCACATGTAGCAAGCACAACAACTATACAGACACCTGCTATGATCCATGAGACTGGTCATAGGTTTATTAGTAAAGGTAGTAATTACTACCTATCACTAGATCAGCAATTGCACCAGTGCTTCACAACAAAGTTTGACCCTTGACAGCCTGGGGACACACATACAGCATCAGACATCCACCAGAGATAAGCTCAAGATCTTTTCTTTCTTTTCACTTGAGAGTGGGGGGAGTGATTGCAGACTGAAAGGCAAATATACTGCATATGCACAACAATACTTCTACCATTTCTTCACATCTAGGTACGTTGCATCAAAAATGGTAGAACGCTCTCAGAACATACTTACACAGTTTTTAAGACTTGCTCCCCCCCCACCCAAGCAGGCACTCTTCTGCCCTTCATTGGCCCACCCAAGGTGGAAACAGATCTAAAACTTCACATCAAAACTGCAAGACAGATTACGTTCCCCCTCTCCCATCTACACTCATTTTTCTCAGTTCCAGCTCACTATCCACTCTACTTCTAATTGAATGCTCAGTTCCAGTGTCCCTGAGCTAACAGTCCCAGGCACTACCAGAAACACACTATTTAAGATAGTACAAAATGGAGGTTCTAGACCAAGTAACAAACGTTTTTCTTTGTGGCTAAGTCTTTGAACAAAAGGTTATACCAGTCAATGAGGCTCTATGCCTAACTTTTTTAAAAATCACTATTTTAATTCAGTGTCATTTGCTTATGTCACACCCTGGATGTGACAGCTTGTGCGTGAACCTACAATGTCAGTTTAAAAGATAGGACATATCATTCATAATCTGTGGTGCTAAATATTCTTATTTACAAATTTAATAAAATAGATTGAAATGCACTAATTAAATAAACAGCAGTTAAGTCTTGAAAAAATTTAAGCAGCATCTTGTATATAGACTGCTAAACTAACATCATGGACAATATTTCATATTCTTTTTGTAAAAATAGTATGTGTGTGAAGAGAAGAATGTTGCAGTCTGATTTGATCTGTATGAAAAAGAGTGTAATTCACATGGGCTGAAAAGCCAGGTTTCTTATTTTCAAGAAACACTAATGTATTGTATCAAGAAAACAACGACTGGAGGAAAAAAGTCTTATCCCTTGACATTTTCACATTGCCTACAGCAGTACTACTCAACATTTCAGCGATCTATTAGGCTTTCACTGCCAACTTTGAACACTGGAAAGCAGTATGCATCACATTTCAAAACAGTTTGTTTTTTTGTTTTTTTTTGTTTGTTTTTTTTTTTTAAATAAACCTTCAGAGCAATTCAGTTGCTCCTAAGCAATAGATCAGTACATCTGACCACACCTGGAAAATTCTACCCTAACACTACTACAAACTACCATAAGCACACTATGCAAACCTGTATCTACACAACAGACAGTAGCTACAATAAAGATAAAAGCCATATTAGTAAGAGAAGACACATCAATTGTCATCTTTTCATCACAGATGGCAGCAAATATAACTCTAAGAGATCACAAAGATTAAAATTGACAAAGGAAAAATTCATATTTACTAAAAAGACACCACTACGCTTGACCCATGCTCAGGAAAACCAGGCCAATAAATAGCAATAGACAAGGTCTTCTCACAATGCCAAGAGACATTTTGGTACAAAGTAGGGCTTGAGCATGCAGCACTGAGGACACATGACTGATATTTTGCAGAGAGAACCCAAATAGTCTGCTTTTACGTGACATGAGTGAATATACTTTCACATAGACATTTCTGGGCTGAAGAAACGTAGATATTTCCTATACAACACACTGCAAGTCCTCATATAAGGAATGAAATTAAAAAACAACAGTGTGTTTGAGCATGCGAGTATGTGCAAGTGTGCACATGTGTATACTTGATATATAATGTATGCTGTCCAGATATGAGAAGTACAATAGTTGAGATGCTTCTCTGTCTCATGCCCAAGATCCCCCACAAAAGTCATTCTAATTTAGAAAGACATACCTTTTAAAGCTGGCAGTTTTTGAAGCTCCCTGTTATTGCTAACATTAAACCTTGAAGAACTCTGCCGCTTTTCCTTCTTCAGTACTGTCTGTGGTGCTGGTACTTTGATTTTAGACAGTTGTGCTGGGGGAGGAGTGCTGTTTGATTTTTTGTTTGACACCTGTTTAAAGAGAAATGAAAACAGTTAATTGCAGCTGGACTTAGAAAATGCTCTAAAAAGCTATTTTTGTTACAGAAATAAATTAAGCAAAATAAGCCTTTAATAAAATTGCTCTATTCATCACCCTCTGAATGTATAGCTATCTATTCTTCTGTTCCCTCTTCAGTGTTCATTTCTGTACTACAGCCCTCATATAGATGGGAATAGATCACCTTGTTACATGCACTAGCCCATTTATTTGAAGTTACCAGCCAACTGAAAAGAAATTTTCAAATAGTGTAGTTCCTCAGCTGCTCTCCCCTTTTCCCTGAGAAGTCCAGGTGTCCAAGGTATTTGGCTAACTTCAGCTTCAAGGGGATCACAGGACCTCACCTATTTACAGCAGGTGAACCCTTCACTGACTATTTATACTGTGCCTCGTTGCTAGAGTCCTAAGCTTGGCTTGGGACATTCAGGCTTTGATATAAAGTTAAAGGAACAAGTCTTATTATTGTA
>NW_008824031.1:3691692-3707447 GCF_000699105.1 Pygoscelis adeliae
AGCTTCTAAAACATACATGAAGATTTGTAGCAGTTTACTGCCTACTTAGAGCAAGTTGCTTTTACTGTAATAATCCTTATCAGATTGTCACTGTACCTCTGTATGAAGTAAATAATATAAAACCAGAAAAATGGTTCCCACCTATAGGTTTCCAGTTTGCTGTTATTTCCTAGACTACATTTGACAGTGCTCTCTCTCTCAAGCTGAATCAAATGCATCATTAACAACAGCCTGTCCGGACTTGTGATGCTGCCTCTCTCATTCCTTTTTTGAAGTAGGAAAAGCAGGCTTAAAGTAGGTAATAGTTAACTTTTTACATATGAATAATTTCATGACGTTCTTTACAAGAATGATAAAACACCTAAGGGTGACCTACGCTAAGAATATAGAAACAGCTGAGCAGGAAATCTTACTGCAAGCATTGTAATTCATTTTACAGGACCTTAATTTGCTGTAGAAGCCTTTCAAATTTGCAAGCTATTTTACACTGAAGCATACACATCTGAAAATATACCTTGGCACTTTTCTCCTACAGGAAAGACCATATTCTCTCACATGATAAGAAACAGGAAAAGAATCAGATGGGAATGGGATTCAGGATGGAAATCAAGTTGTAATGCTGCTACTTTCATAGTTTGAACGGATTTAATTAGAGTTTTGTTAAGTATAGTAGATATGAAAGCAGTGTTTCATTCCTGCATGAAATAACATCAATGGCATTTTCATAGGGATATGGCTAAAACAACAGAAACCACTTTTCTTCATGTTCTAAAAAAGATTTCCAGAATAGCTTAACCATCAGCAATTTCCATATGGTCTGGAGTGTACACAATCAGCGCACGTGGAAATGTCACCATACATAAATTTATCTACCTTTAGAGTCTAAGACAGTAATTTTATTCAAATTTTGTTCTAGTAGCATAACTAGGAGAGAAATGTATATGCTTCAAGAACAGATTAACAATTGTGCTACATTATACACACAGTACTTAATATATCTAAGAGAAGACTGAAAGCAACAGTTAGTTTTCATTGAACATATTTAAGATGACCATTTTGCAAATTTAATATTATAACAGCAAAAACCCTTACAGCCTTATAGAACGAATAAGGGGAGACAATATACTGAACACCAGAAGTCTTAAGTTACCAAAAATACTCTGGAACTTGTTTCAGTAAAAGTGGCATACATCAGCAAGTTATAAAAGCATTTATGTACAAGTAATACCTGTTAACATTGCATTTTTCAGACTATTTCACTTTTCAATCCCAAACACTAAATGCTTAAAAATCTTTTTGCTGAAATACAAGTGATCTGCAAGGTAAATTCTATCCATTAATTCAAGTGAAAAAAAAAGCATTCCAAATGAAATTATGAATAGACTAAGCAGAAAGAAAAACAGCACTAAAAATTAGGAAGCAATGACTTATGTATTAAACAACAAAAGCTAATTAGGATGCACTATAAACACTATTATGGCACAGGATTCTATACTTTCAATATTGTGCTTGAGCCTAATGGTGTTTTTCTGAACTGGCTATCTTCCACTACCACCTGTTTTTTGTTCATTACTCAGAACAGGAAAAGCCGCTTTCCTGTTTCCTCTATTCCCAAACAAATTCTCAATTTCGAATGAACAAGTGCTCACATGTGCCTGCACGCATGCGCACACTATGGTATCCTAAGGTAAAACATACCTCAGGGAACCAAGTATTCTAAATTGCAGATAAATTCTAAAATTAGCCAAAAGTGGTTATTTAAGAGGATGGGTAACATTTCTGATTAGAAATGTTGAAAGAAAGCATTTTTTGTTGCTATGGCAACTACCCATCTAGCAGTGATGACTCCAGCATAATTCTAGCCCTGAATCACCAGCCAATTTATCCAACAGATTTCCTCCTTCTTTCTACCATCAACCATGATCATCGCCTGCTTTTCAGTCATGCTCCAGTCATTCAGACAGCACATACCAGAAAGCTGCCAAAACAGTTTCCAGTTCATTATTATTATTCGAATACTACACTACACAGCTCTATCCAATGACCTCTGCAAGTGGCACTGTGGTGCTACCACAAGAGAACAGGCCTCCAGGGCTTGCAGATAACCAGCCCTTGGATGGAAGGGCACCTAGAGAAAGTGAGTTGAGTCAACCTAAGCCACACAGCTCAGCAATCTTAACCGCCCCTCTAAAAAGAAAACAAATTCAGACTAACAATTCTGGGTATTCATTTGCTAGACATTTCAAGGTAACATACTTAACTTTTTATGAAGGTACAGTGCTCATTAGTTCAGATCAAAGAGCCAACCAAGCTCAGTTTCTTCCTCCCAGTAACAAACCAAACTAATTCAGAAGCCAGAACTCCTGAGAATAACTGATGGACATTCTGCTACATCAGCGAACAATTCAACTTATTCAACACCAGAACAGTCAAACTGCAGATATATTTTTATCAATTCTCTTCCTGTGACTAGAATGGGAAATACCTATTCTTCCCCTTGTTCTGGCAAACAGCTCCCTCCCACCCAAATGTTTATATACTCATAGACACATTCAATTCCAAAAGTGCTGATAAACCCCTAACAATGTGTGCATATTAGTCTGAAAAAAGTGTCAGATTGAGAATGTTTCTTCAGATCATAATTAAAACAACCCTTGGGTTTTCTGATGGATTTATTTTTTAAAAGCTAGAGCTTTACATACTTTTATGAACATTAAGATAATCAGGACCAGAGTGTTTCTGACTTAACTTCTGCTTTTAACAATTGAAAAACAGAGTTTATGTCCCTCAGTTCCCTTGAATAAGCTTAATTCAAGAGCGAAAGGCAGAGAGGAGAGAAGGAGGTTTCTTGCCAGTCACAACAGTTCAAGATAGATAGTCCTTGCATCCCTTCTTCCCTTGAGTCCTCCTGCATCAAGCAGAGTGTGGTACATTCCTTGTCTTAACATGACTGTTTTGAGCAAAGTTGGATCCTTCATCCCCCAACTCGTACACAGGCAAGTATAGAGCAGAGCACAATACTAAATTTGTGACCAGGGAAAGAAAGATACGAGTAGACCAAGCACATCTACAGTTACAGCCAATTTTTCTTTTTAAATTAAATGGATTGTCATCGAACAGCCCACATGGCAACTTTTACTTTTGGCCAGCCACCTAAGACATAAGAGAGAGTACTGGGATCTGGAAGGAGGGTCCACCCTGCATCCCATGTATATCAACAAGTCTTTCAGAAGACCCTATTCTTCCCTTTCTGACAGTCCGCCAAAAAACTGTTAATCAAGCTACCTTGACCAAACATGGGCAACCAGAAGAACTCTGCCTGACCTTACCTTTCAAAGCACACTCACTAATAAATGAATTAGACCAAAGCACACAACATAATCTGCTCCACAAAAGCAAGAGGGCTGCCAAGCCAAGCCTAGAGGGTGGTCAACACTACAATGATGGAGCAAGCTTTCATACTGCTTTCTAAGATAAACTGGTCAGAGCAGGGTAAGGATTTGAAGATGACAATAAAATCACCTGGATGCATCTGTCATTCAAGATTAAAAAAATTGCATAGCTTGCTAGTGACAAAAATCAGATCACCTCCTAAGCACAAGGCAAGAGATTCTCTCTCTCTGCCTGGGGAAAACATGGTGCTCGGTAGTATCCGACATGGTGTTTCTTGACACAGATCAGTCTAACACTAACCTGCAAATTTCTTCCCTCTAATGCATATCACTACTGAATTCAAGTTTATATCGGCATGTACACCATCCCAGGATGGCAGCAGCAAGCCACATACCAGCAAGAACCTTGATAAAAACTCTGGACTACAAGATCTCGATAGGTGAACTTTGTACCAATTAACGCATAATTAAGACTCCCTGTGAAATGCGGGTACGCAGAGCGAAAAGCACAGGACACTTTTTATGAGACTCATCCGTCTGAATCTGACAACAGAGGGAGAATGCTTATATTAATGCAGAATTAATCCCTTCCTTCTTTTCCTTTTGGTATAGTAAGTAGCCTCCACGGATTTATTTTTCATTAAGATAAACAGAGGTCTGATCTATAGCACCCAGAAGAGCTCACTTCTTGCCAAGGCAGCCTCAGAAGGGGATATGAAAGCTTTCTGGATTATATCTAAAATATACTTACAATAAAACTGAAATACAATTTACTGAAACTAAACAAAGAACATAAGAAAACACAAAAAGGACATTTACAACTTCATTTTCAAAACTGCATGAGGGCCCAGTATGTAATCAAAATAATTTGGCTAAGAGGTTGAGTCCCAATACATAATCAATGTAATTAGGCTGAGAAGTTGAACTTAATTTAATCTCTTGAGACAAGAACTGAAATCAAAGATCAAGGAGTCAAAATGGGTGGAGAGCACTTAAGAGCCTTCCATGCAGTTTTTTCCCCTCTGCAGTAACTTCAAAGTAGTGTGAAAATCTCGGAACACTCCAGGAATCTTGAACTCTGCCACAGAGCTCTCTCCTTTGCAGATCTTCATTTACTGCTCTGTTTTGGGGGTGGGAACAGGGACAGATCATATCTGGCATATAGCCCAGTAGCCATCAACCTGGTAAATATATCCACAGTATACCTGCAGGAGGTGGGCTGGTGATGTTAGATTAGCAGTTGGGACCAGGGCAAGTTGTTCAAGACAGCACACTACCAGGAGAGCAGTATTTGTCAGCTGATTTCAATGTTGTGTTGTTAATACCACCAGTTCAACATGCCTTCCAACAGGACAACATCAGAATAAATTTGTTATTATGGTGTAAGAGATATGGCTTGACAGAGCTAGCCGGAGAGTCTGCAGTAATTCTAGTTTATGCAAGTAGTGCCCAATCACTGGTAAGGAGTTTGTTACGGAGCAACTAGCTACGATCTTTAACATCAGTATTTTCAATCTACAGAGACTCAGTGCAAACTATACATTCTTAATCACCTGGACACATAAAAGGGGCATTGATCCATAAACAACCCAGTTAAAAACAGCAGGGAAACAACATGCTTGTTGGGTACCATTTTGGATGGCAAACAGTTCTGAGGTTCTCACTTCGTTGAAGATTTTTGCTATTATGCCATTGTCGTTCACTAGTTTCACCGCCACAAGATTGTTTGGACAGACAACTTATGGAGGAGCCTCTGGAGATGCACTTATGGTGCTGAAGGTTTTGGTTGGTTTCACACAGACCGCAATTTAGATTCCTATTATTTTTCCTCAACAAAATCATTTGCCAGAATGATACCTGGATTGGCCTGCTAGAATGATCTTTGCAGCTGCCCTTCTAGCAAGTATGTTTGTTATCATTAAAGATTCTCTCAGTGGTTGAGATATGAGACTACCACTGTACTACCCAGTGTAACTTATTATGTTTTTATTTGGTAAGATAGCAAGAGTTGCATCCTAAAGCTTTGAGGATCCATGTTATTATAATGATAAACAAAGATTTTTTCAACAAGGTCATAATGACAAAATTTATATATTTTAGCACACTAATCAGCACTCACTGCTTATGTTGTGGTACTTGTTCAGCAACTGTGATTTTGCATTTACATATAGCAATGCTACTGCTGGCTATTCTTGATGTCTAACTATGGAGTTCCATTAGTGTTTTGTCAGAGACAACATGGAGTTTGTTGAACTGCATCAGTGGCTGGGAAGCTCCCTATGAGCAGTGAAAGTCATCTGGCCCTCTTCACTGTGGAGGGGTTCCCACGGCAAGTTTTACAGTCACAGACCATTTTAGAAGACTGATTTACAACTTGCTGAAGCTCTTCTGCCCTTCTTGCTGGCATTTATTTTTCACAACACAAAGCACTACTTGTATTTCCTGTTAGCTGCTTACACACACAGCTCAACTTTTATCTTCTAAAGAATTGTATCATCACAGCTTTGTGCAACACACTTGACTTGCAACACACCAAACCAATCCTGGCAATTGCCAAAGATGTCTCAGCTCAGTGTACTGCATCCTTGACATTCTTGCACTGCAATCTTACATTCATAGTTAAACATCAGTAGCATACGGCTTGGTTTCCATTTGCTCCTTGTAAACTTGATTTTATTTTAACTAGTTTACTCCAGGAACAAACTGATATTTGATTCCTTTCAGTCAGAGATCATATCTGCAGCCTAAGGTTGTAGAGTATGGGCAAAGACGATAGGGTGCCCAGGCTCAGGCTGTAAGCGGATCCATGCTGTTTTGCATTTGCTGAAACACCACCATCAGTGAGCACCTGGTACTTCACAAACATCGGCAGCAAAGCAACATTTGTTTCTTAATGCATCTTCTATAATGAAACGTCAAAGAAACAAATGCCCCCAGAAAAGTAAAATTTGTTACCTGCAACCATCACTTAGCTAATTAAGTATGATTAAAACCAGATAATGTCCTAAGTATTATTTCAAAACATTTATACAAATGCAGAGATGAAGAATCTGAATAAATGATGCCCTGGCTTAAATTACTTTACAGTTGAAAATCAAGAACTAATTTCTCTCTGATCAGCCTGAACCACCCTTTTACTTTCAAAAAACACAACAAAAACCACCGTTGTGCTTTTTTTATATACACACACATATATACACACATATACTCACATATATAATATTTGAAGGAAAACACACACGTAAACTCATCTCATTAGCTTTAAGCTCCAACTCCGATACTCTGCTGTAAATTTTAATTATATAAAGCTACTGATGAGCTAAGGCTATTGTTTATGTGGCTTTACCAGTGTCTGTATTCTTGTGCTCTCTGATCCATTCATAATAGTTTCTCACTTAACACACTCATATTGAAGTCTTTTTTGCTTCACCCCCTGCCCCCCAGTTTGGTATTTGTATTAGATGCTGTATAAGAGAGTTACAGTCCATTGCAAAATTCCTGCGCATTTTATTAGTATAGTAACAACCTTGACCACTTCTAAAGAACTATTACACCAAATCATTTCATCTTTGGCTCTCATCATGCTTTTATTTTACGTCACTAGAAAAGTTTACTTTTCAGTACTTCAGACTGCTAAACTGAGCAGTGGTGAGGAAGTGTATTAAATTATAGTCACTATAAAGGTGTACCAAATAAAAGATGACTGCCAAATACTATCAAGAAGTATATTCAGGAATAGGGCAGGATTATTTTCCTAGAATCTTTTTTTAATTGGCTCCAGAAGCCTGGGGTGGGAAGGGATGAAACACAAACAAAAACCTAAAGTCTACCATCCCACTTCTAGATTTAAAAATTTATTCTGGCTTCAAATGAAATTGAGGGGGGAAAAAAACAAACAAGATTTAACATTTGTAAAGTTGGTGAACATATGGATGGATTCAACAGCTACCTGTTTTTCTTACTATTTGTATTCTCTAAGGGATAACTATATTAATAATTCTGTATTACACATAGCATTAATGAACACCTGAGTCCTCTTAAAGTTTAAGGAGCAGTAGGCCTTAACTCTTATGAAAAAACTTAAGAGAAACAATTTGAAACAAAGGATGAAAAGGACGTTTTCAGTTTACAAACTGCCAATATCCATTTTCGAAGACCATTTTGCTCCTTTTGGTTAGAACAGCCTTTGCCTTCATTGCTGTGTTTCCATTCAGGAAGGATTCAGAGAGTTTAAAAGCATGGTTAGGAAGTAGAGGATAGCAAGTACTAAAACAAACCACAAACCAAAGACCTCACACATCATATGTTACACAAGTAGTTGTCAGCCTTGTGTAAGAACTAGAAGGGCATAGGATCCTGTTTTCAGAAGCATCTCCTTTTAGGTAACAAAATACTTGCATACAGCAGTGTTTAGTACCTTTCTTTAATCAATTTAATTAGTTTTAAAAGCATAATATTGAAGTTACATAACAAGCACGTTAAGGTAACCTACTGCACTAATCAGTATTAAGGTATTATTTGCTGTGGATGGAGAAGGAAATTCCAGTTCCCAAAACCAAAAAGGCAAGATGTCAAGAAAAATTGGAAATAGGAAATTACAGAAGTTAAAAAAACAAAAAAATTGCATAGCTGCTTTAAGAGTAACACATAGTGCATCTTTCTAGTCAGCAAATAGCACCTCATTTAGTACTAAGGGTTTATTCACTTGCTACACTTAAGTATTTTTCAATGGTTATATCAGCACATTAAAAAATCCTCTCTAGGAGAGAAAATCAGAACGCAAGCCATGAACAAACATCAGTTTTCAAATTAATTTTTTTAAAAGAAGCTGGCACACCAGTTTAAGACAAACAAACAAAAAACCCCCAAAGCCCACAGACTTCATTTACATAGCTGATACAAGAGAAAATCCAAAACTGCATATAAAATCAGGATGGTTTAAATTCCTGTTTTGCTAATGTTAGAAGTAAAATCCCAAACCAATAGCCCTGGAAAGCTTCAGAGAACAGAATGTCTAGCACTGTCCATTTATAGCCATTCTGCGATTCAGACTTGAGAGGACTAGTTGTTCAAAATTTCAAATTTATTTCATAATATGAGTATCTGTCTTCTTCCAAATGAAAAAAGACCGATTTCCAAATCAATTTTATCTACTGCACAGGACTGACTCATTAAAACACTGGCTACTGCACCTATCAGTCCAGCTGGGACATATTACTGAATACATACTGAAGAAACAGCTAGGGTACAGCTAGGTTTGTTATGTGCTGTACGCACCAGACAAGCATAGCTTATTGATTTGGCCAACTGAAAACTTGGGAGTTTGGGGATGCTTTATTACAGGCTATCAGCCATTCCTGATCTAGATGGCTATGTAAAATGGCATCAAACTGACAGTGTGGTAAGGAATACCACCTAAACCCTTAAAACACTGTTTATGTTATAAATAAATTAATACTTAACTTCAGGAATTAATTAAAAGAGATAAATCCGATCTATGCTAAATATATCTCTTTGTAAAAGACGTCTCTTCTATGAAGAACAACGAATACAGAAGAATCTTATACCTCAAAGATGCTTAACTCAGTGTATCCAAAAATGCCGTGCCACTGAGTGACAAAGATTGCCCATCTAACAATAATAATGGAAAAGAACTTAAATGACAGCTACTTTATGTAAGTGACAATAAATATATATACACTGCATCACATGCAAGTACAAATTAGCATACTAAACAATTAGAACAGGACAATCTCAACTGCTTGAAAGAAAGTGTTGTGGCAAGAAGGTATTTCCAGAAATTATGTAGGAACAGTTCAGTTCAAGTCCTAAAACATGCAAACCGAGAGGGGAAAACAACTCCAGGACGTATTCTTCCCTCCCTCCAAACATCAAGCTCCTCTGCTGTAGTCCCTAATGAGTTATCTAATACGTACTTAACTGTGCGAAAACTTTCAAGCATAACTTTAAAAATTCTGAAGTAGAAAAATCTAGTCACAAGCTGGACACTGTATAACAGTCTCCATACACCGTCTTCAAGGTCAGATCAGGTACATTTGTTTTTCAGGGTTACTAATAACTGGTACAGCACCTTAAATAGCATTGCAATGAAAAATCACAAACAGGAAACATGAGAAAAATAAGCAACACAATATAGAAGATATGGAGTCAACTGTCTAAATAACTACCAGCTACTGATCACAGGAACCTGTTAACACAAAAAATTCTGGATTTATTGCTTTTGTCTATTCCTAGTTTTCCTTTTAACATTAGGATACTTCTACATATGACCTCTGCTAAGAAACCCACACAAAACCATCAACACCACTTCTGCTCCCTATCCCTTTTTTAATTTATTATTTTTAAGGAAAGTGGCAATCATATGTGCACATGTAATCAGGAACCAGTAAAAGAAGTAATGAGAATACTGATAGCCTTTCCCCACTGTGTGCTGGCTAACATAGGAAAGGCAATCACAGAATACGAGATAGCCACCTCTCAAGGTTCTTTCAGAGAGACGAAAATCTTTACTTTTGCTGAAGTATTTTAAAGACAGCCCATTAAAGGGAGATTTCTGTAATTTCATTACCATTCCCGAAAAATATTACCACTATGTCGAATAGCTTAAGAAATTAACTTTTAAATAAAAAAGGCTTCACAAAGCAGGGAACAAAAACCTCTGAAAACAAAGCTTGACAAAATTGCTGCACTGGAAGCTATTACCAGTGTTTAATAAACCTACTGAAAAGTGATGGCTGCAAAACAGCGACAGGACAGAAGCATGGATCAGTACTTAACAAAACTTTTAATTTTTTTTTTTAAATTCGTTTCAACAGTGACTATAGGCTGACATTAGCAACACACACTGTCAATAAATCAAGCAATTCCTTGCACGAAATTGGCAAGAAAACTGGCCAACGCAGTTTGTATTTTATTACATTTTGATTTGTCTGTATTCAATAAAAACACCTTTAAAATAGGAAGAACCAACCAGGGCAGCACATGGAAACAATGAGCTAATACACACAAACACACACACACGCTCCTCAAACCACATTAGTCTTCCGTTTGCTGTTCTGCATGGCAGAAGAACTTGAAGAAAGAGTTATGATTTCTGTTCTTGTTTGTTGAAAGTCACCAAGCCAATACTTTCTTAACAAAAGTAGTCTTCCCCTTCTACAGATTACTCAGCACCTAGATTCAAAATGAATACAATTTTAAATTTAGAAATTTCATGCCTTCTTAAACCAGTCCAGCTAGACCTAGAAGATGCTATTGCTCCCAGGCACCTACTACTGCCTTGGATGAAAGGTTACCAGCTACTTCTGACCCTTCCATCCCACAGGTGAACCACAACAGTGAATTGTCCAAGTGCTCCTAGACCATTGCAGTGATCAGTGAAAAGTGCAAGTTTTAGCACATACATTCCCACAGGCAAAACAGACAGAAATAAGAGTCTATAGGGTTAAAATTTTAACTTCCTTCCCTTGTGGTTTTATTTGAAAACTACTGTTAGAGTACTGTAAGAAACACATGAAATTTTAGAAGTGTTAGGTTTTTGCTAGAGATAGAAAAAGGTAATGTTTCTCAGCAATCATTAACTATTACCAAGCCACCTCTTTCTTTAGAAATTAGACTGACCATAAGTTACTACTGCCTTAACTCAAAAGGAGACCTCCACACCCCTGTGACAAAACAGAACTCTACAACAAAGCTTATCCGTGAGGCAAGTAACTTCTGCAGAGGCCAGTTAGGTCACAGGGAACATGTCTACAACTTACTAAGTGTTGGCATAGCCAAGCCCCACACCCAGGCATTTTTTTTTTTGTTATTTGTTTGTGTTCTGAGTATAGGTTTTGGGCACTGGTAAACAACACCCCCCCCCCCCCCCCCCCACCCCCTTCCCCGAGGGAAACACCCCCCCCCCCACCCCCACCAAAGAATTTTGCCAGAGTAGAGACACTACTCCCACACAGAGGAAAAACAATACACAACAGACTAAGTCTCTGTTCACAACCTGAAGATACTAATATCCTGGACTAATTACTGAAGGAAGATGTTATACTTAAAGGAATAGATAAAACTGTTCTGGCAACTATTTAGTCCAATTCATTAATGTTTACTAACAGGTTACAAACTAAAGTTAGATGGGAGCTTAAGTATATTAGCTCTTTTTTTAGGTCTTCAAAAAGTGAACACTATGTGCAGCTGGAAACTGGAATAATTGCAATAGGATACAGAACAACAAGGTGCCCTCACCTCATACATACTGTGCATTTCTGGTACTTCCCTCACAAAAAGGAGAACAGAACACGGAAACAGAGAAGGACAATCAAAGTAATGGAAGTCCTCCCAGCTAGGGGAGATTAAGCAGGGCTTGGGGAAAAAAAATAATCTACAGATGACAATATAAAAAGTCAATTAAATCATTAATAACATGAAAACAATTTTACACGACACTTCAGCTAAGCAATCTTCTAAGTCACATACTTGCTTAAAGAAAAGCATACCAGGGTGGAAGACCATACATCCTACTCTGTTTCTGAAGGCCTCTTCTTGAGTATCAGCTACAGACCATGCAGCAAATATGAAGCAACATGGACCTCTCTCCTTATGTAGGAGAGAAATGCTCTTTTGGCATTACATCAAGTAACCAAGGCACAGGTAATGCAAGAAGAATCATCTTGTATTCTTTCCCCTAAACATCTGCTTGGTGGGAATGCTGGAGACAGAAAAATAGGCAAGATGGACCTTGCTTTCAAACACAACTACAATGGGATTCTTTGAGATTTAAATGAAGAGGACTTCAGTAGGTCACCTATGTGCTGCAGCTACTATTTAGTACTTCTGCAAGTACCACATGCTTATGGGCTATTGCTGAAATTTTCAAACCATGACAAGCATCAGCCTAAGTCACTTTCACCTGCTTTTAGCATGAACATCCTGACCTGGCATACCAGGAATCATTTCAGTCCCATTTCAAACTTGCTGTGCAGCTTCACTCAACTGAAATCTCATTTCCCTGACTGCAAGACAGGAAGAACACTTGTTCATTTTTGTAAATATTAAGATCTGTTGTACTTTATCTATAGAAGTCCAAGGCATCATGAATTTAGTTAAGTGCTATAAGTGTCTATAAATAAAGTATTTGTGGGATGCTGCTGCTTGTGTTGTCCCTGTTCTTTGAATAGCAGACAGTTTCTAGTCTTTACAATCTGTCATTTGCATTAAATGCATATGCATTAAATGCATTTTGAGAAAAAAAATTAAATGAACGAGCATATTTCCAAATCTACTCATAGTCTAGAAGAGGATTTTTGAAAAGCCATGTTAAAACACATGTACAAGGAAATTGAAGACAACCTTCTTTAAAAGAAAAAAAACAAACAAACCCTAAAAATGTATTAACAGTGTGTTCCAGAATATTTCTATATTTACTAATCTTCA
Source organism: Pygoscelis adeliae (assembly GCF_000699105.1). Lineage (NCBI taxonomy): Eukaryota > Metazoa > Chordata > Aves > Sphenisciformes > Spheniscidae > Pygoscelis > Pygoscelis adeliae. Next base: position 3,704,532 of record NW_008824031.1, read on the forward strand.
CTATGTTAACAGATAGCCTCCTTTCTGCTCATGTAAGCACCAGCTAACATACCTATGTTAGAATGCAAAGTCTACATTGCTATTTGTGTGCAATTATTCTATTAAGTTAATGAGTCAAGCACTGAGGTGTTCAAAATTGTATGGAGACTAAATAATGCCCACTGGGAATGGCAATCCTAGTATATGTGCAAGTCACATTCCCAGTCCCTTTCCCATTCTGCCCCTACTCACATATGATAAAGTATCACAGATAACATAAGTAAACTGTACTTTTCATTGGGAATTCTAGCTGGAAGGACAACTCAAAAAGAAAAATGCATGAACTCGACAACATATCCTCCTATTGAGATTCATCTCTCACATTTTAAGTTAAAAAAAAAGCTAGATCTGCAAACACAGAAAGAAATTAAAGAAAACCGCATATACATTTTTGGTTAACATTTAAAGCTCTCCACTAATTAACTATGGGAGCTTTACACTCTATCCTGAAGTACGAAGAAGGAATAAGAAATCAGTTTTGGTCTCAGCAGCTTGTCATTCAGAAGCTTGAGAAAACAAGCAGTCAACAAATGTACAGCAAAGATGCTGATAATGACGAGCCTTACAATTGCACAGGAACTAAAATTACAGCCAAGAAGTAGTACTCTTTTAACATCACAGCAATATACTGTGAAGACAGAACATATCACAATAAAGTACATCTATTTACACCATTATAAACACCTACACTGATACATTTCTTACATCATTCTAAGAGCTTTCCTAGTAGCTAAGGTCCCTCCTAGTAGCTAGGTTCCCTCCACCAAAACTCAATCACTCTTTTATCTGAATTTGCGAAAATACTTAAGTTTACAAGTTTTATTGATCTTATTGATTTGACAGTAGCATGCATCTTTCTGCACAACAAACATATGAAAACTCATTGAAGTGCATCAGAAAGAGTATACCAAATACTCCAACCCACCTACCCCCAACAGTCATTTCAGGGAGGGAAAAATGGTAAAGCCGGATAAGTATTTTGTTCCCAAACATTATCTTCCACTATCAAGACATGTAGTTTAAAGGCTGAAATACGTAAGCTTTTCAGTGTAGCATTTCACATTCAGGCTGGTATGAACATTTTAAAGGAAATTTCAGAATCCACCTAAACAGTAGATTTCCAAATGAAGCAAATTTATTAATCCTGAGTTTCTGGATTAATGTGGGAAAGGGAGTGAACAATGATTTAATTGACCCCTTTCAAGCCACTGCACCTTGCTGGTGGGCAAAACAGAGAGCAATGCAGAAGGAAAAAAAAAAAAAAATCAGCATCAACAACAGAATAATCAGTCAAAAATGGAACACTCCATTGTACACCTATAAAAAGAAATCACACAACAAAACCACTGGCAGTCTTTGATGAAGCCTAAGGTCTCCTGACAATACAAGTGACTACTGACACTTAACTGATATGCCAACATAGACAGTTTGAGAGAAGGGAGCTCTGGGAATTACAGAGAACGATAAAAACTGCAACGAGCAACTAGAAGACAAGCCCAAAACCTCACAATAAGACTAGAAAATAAGATAGATGTATGCCTCATAACCAAAAAGGAAACAGATGAATATTAAGACCGTAGCAAGCAAGTATTTATTTACTCTAAATAAAAATAACTTCCTCAAAAGCATCTTCTCCAAGTCTTAAAAACACTTTTTGTGAAATACCAGGGCAGCAGTTCCTCAACCACCTGTCATGTCAAAAATATAACAATCTAGAAAAACTTAAAACACTCTTCAGAAGTCATGACAAGTTTGCCTGGAAAAACCTACATATTTTAGTAATATTTACCTCATGTTCTTGGTTATCTTGTCCATCTTTGCCACTTTTTCCACTCTTGGCTGATTTTGCAGGTTCCTTAAAAAAAAAGTTTGCAGTCTCAGTTACTTTGAAAAGGGGATCTAGTATCAGTCTCCACAAAGCTGCTTTAAACATTTTTCATCTGCAGAAAAGTTTTTGAATTTTATTTATGCCTCAAAATTCAGCCATAAAGTATATAAAGATAAGCTTTCATATAGGTAAGCAGGCAGGGACAAAGAATGCAAGTGATTTGAACCATGTCTAAGAACTTGCCCTTGCTGTCTGTGGTTTTTAGCTTCAGGAATATTTATATTTAGTTTAGCTTTGAAACTAGTATCAGTGCAGTACACATTTTATACTTCATTATCTTGTCTGTTCTAGGGGCTAGAAAGTCTAATATTAGAAGTAGGCCCACAACTCAAATTTCTTCCTCCCAGCATTGGACTTAACTTGTATCCTTCACCCACAGCATATTTTTGAGATTTGTTATTCTCAGAAAAGTAAAGTTTGAATGATTTTAATATCAAAGGTGGCAAGGATATTAGGAGAAAATTAAAACAAACAAACCCCCACAAACCATACCACCCAACCTCCCTACATCTGATTTTAAAACAATGTTGAAAAACTAAGAGACAAGCAGAAGTCAGCCAAACAGAAAGGGTCTAGAGGGATAGTAGCTGGATGAGGCAGACCGTATACTTCACTGCTTCTGACTTCCACTCACATGGCTAATTGCCTATCACATAAAATAAAGTGCAATCCAGTTAACTTTCTGTTGGATTTAGAAGTCTTCTGCAAACGTTACTTGTGCAAGCCCCTTTCGTGGCTGCCAGACAAATCACTCCTGGGAGCACCGGGGGAAACTGAGGCAAAGCAGGGCCAAAGCTAGATCCTCTCCCGTTGTCAGGAAAAGGAGCTGGAAAGATTTCGAGTGCCGATTAGTGCTCCTTGAGTGCTTACGGCGAAAGCACAACTTCAACGGCAGCCAGAGCCACGCAGCAGAGAAACTTCGCGGGACGGGGACCGGGCAAGCAGCTGTGGGGACAGACACCCGCCCCCCCCGCCCCGCCGTGCCCCCC
>NW_008824031.1:3708506-3710368 GCF_000699105.1 Pygoscelis adeliae
TGGCGCCCCGTGGGAAGCGAGAGATCCCTGCAGCCGCCCCGAGCCCGAGTCGCCTGCCGGAGCCCTCTCTTGAGGGGGGGGTACGGGCTGCGCCGCTGTGGATGCAGGGAAAGGCGGGACCGCCGTGCGGGGTCCGGGAGCCCGTCACTGGCGAGCGGCAAATGTTTAAGGAAGAAAAAAATAAAGCAATATAGGGCATATCTGAAGCATGCTGGCCCTCTCGTACAAATCCAGTGTGGTCATCACCAGTTTGAGGACTTCAGTATATGCTTGCACTATATGGGTAAGGAAAAGGTGAGCTTTGCATAGTTGCAGCCTGATTTTATAGTAGTATCTTTATCCCTTGTCTGTTTTTAAAAGCCTGGGTGCAGATGTGTGTGTTTTCGTGATGCCCACCTGTACCAGCGATAATTTTTTTTAAACAAACCACTCTTTAATCTCTCAAAGCAAGAATGCAAAAATCAGAACAATCTTCTTAGGCAAAAGAAGAAAGGTGCATATACTTCATCTGGAAAATTTACAAACCATGTTCAGCACATGGCCGGATTAAGCCTCAAATTACCGTTAGCTGAGGAAAAAGCACAGGGAATATTAATACTCATAATAATGCCAAGACATAAAACATGTAAAATATAGGTTGGACATGCTTATTAAATGCTAACTGTGCTGTGCTACTGAAGGACAAAAAAATTGCAGCCTAATAAATACCAGCATAAAAGTGAAATTGATCTCCTTCCTTACCCGACCTGTGAGTATCAAAGTCGACATGAGCAAGCAGCTGTGCTCTCGTTTTTAGGAACTGGGATTTCTAATAACCACTTGTGTCTGATGTGATGAGATCTAACATCAGCTTGCATCCATTATATTTGAACACTTTGCTTTTGCTGTGGTGAAAGGACAAAGAAACTTTCCCTTTTCCAGGCACTGCAAAGAAGTCTACTGACTATGGAGAGCTGCTTCCTTCTGCTTCAGTCCCCTTCCTTTCCTGCTTCTTAAGTGCTAGAAAACAAATTATGTCTGCCTCTTATCCTTTCCCTAATCTTCTCTGGTTTAAGGATTTAGAAATGAGGTGCAGTTATCACTATTGTGCTTCTGTTAAGAGCCAGTCATGAATGAGTTACTGCTAATGAAGGAGACTCCTGACCAACAGAACAACATGGATTTTGAACGTACTAAGAGACAGTAAGGGAAAGAAATCTACCTCCATCTGTAGTTTGGAGTTTGATCAGTGTATGAAAGGGTTCGTACAGCTGAGGATAAACTCGAGAGCTTCCAGTTCTTTGTTAGGTTTCAGTTCCATAGAAGCTTAAACTACTCTTAATTCCCAGCTGTTGTGTTCCTATTTCCCTCCTCTGCACTGATGCTGGTACTGTGCAGCTCCTTAAACCAGTTCATAGAATTGATCAGGTTGAAAACTCTCCCCCCAAAGTGATGTGTTGTTTGGGTTTTTTTTTGCCTTGAACTGGCACACCACCACCTGCTTCTGTAAACACTAGCATTGGCCGAAGGAAGGGAGTGGAAATATGTGGCGGGGGCGGGATGTGACCTCAACAGCCTAGATTTAGATCGGTTTAAGCAGCTTAATGAGTTTCTCATTGGCTGTTGGCCTCCTTTGTGCTTGCTAGTGCTCATAGTTTTTCCAAATAATGGAAAAACTCCGTCAGTATCGTTGTTACCCAAGTACTTCCGAATAGCAGCAGCGTGTCTGTCCTTATTTTGCTGTTAGTTGGGAAACCTTGAATCAATACATCAGACTGAGTACAGGTTCAAAAGATGGCACTGACTCAGTTAACATTTAGGAGGTTTTCTTTGTGACCACAGATGTAGAAACTCTTGTGAAAACTTAACTCCCCCTCACCTCA
>NW_008824031.1:3710383-3723970 GCF_000699105.1 Pygoscelis adeliae
AACAGAAAGCAATTGTGTTTTTCAAGGCTTTCTGTATTATACGAAATAATCAGTGGGTGGAGGTGGTTTACAAGAAAAATAGTTCCATCTGTATGCTGTAGTGTCTTCATAAAATATGAGAATAAGACAAGTGACTTACATTTTCATGTGGCGATAAGATGAAATCTTATTTTTACTCCGGTGTTACATCACTGTGGGCCTAATTATTCTGCTACAGAGTAAGATTAACTATGTAAATAAGATGATGTAATATGAGTGTGAATATGACTATATTAATATTTGCATTAACTTCTGAACACATTTCATGCAAACTAGATGTTTTTGAAAACCAGAATAGATTCAGACTGATTATGTTATCTCTGTAATTAAAATAGTAAAAACTAATGCATGTAGCATAGCTACCAATTTGCATTTTTTTACTGTATTGATTAAATTGTCTAAACTTGCAAAAGTTAAGTCATCAAATAATTTCAAGTCTTGTGTAAAACACCTGGATAATATTTAATGGCTTGAAACTGGGCCAAGTGTCCAGCGTGCCAATGAAAGGGGAGTATTTACATAGTTAGTCCTTTCCAACTGTATTGGATATTCTTTTTTCTTTTTCAACAGCAGTTGAGCAGTCATGCTCTGGCCTGAGTTTATTGAACAGATCACTGTCACTGTGATAGGGATAACATCTTCCATCCCCAGCTGTATGATTTTACTGCTTTCCATGCACTCTCTCTAGTTTAATTGGGTGGTATGCCAGTTCAAGTTGCTAAAATGGCAGAAAACTAACTGAGCAGGGAAGACGGGAGACAATGAGACCTTTTGCCGGCAAGCTGTTAATTTGGCTCAGCTGAAACTATGCAACTGCACTTGTGGACAAGGTTTGAGAAGCCAGTGAATTGTCATCATTATGCATGATCGTCAAACATTGGCAGGCTGTTTCTCAAAACACTTCTTTATTGACTGAAGCAGCTCTCCTGTTTTCTGGCACTCTGTGTCAAATGTAAAGAGAGAACTGAAAACTGAAGCACCACTGGCAGTAAAGAGGCTGGAATAGATGGGTTGAAATTTAAACAATTTTTCCATGCTTGTGCAGGCCAAACTACTCATTAAGGTAACTTTCCTGTCAGGACTAGTGAAACTGCCAGATTATGTCTGAAGGAACTGACTGAGGGAATAAACTACTTCATCAGCACCTGCAATAGACTCTGCTTCTATGCAACCTAGCATGAAAAGCTGCAAAGCCAGTATATTCAACTTCACAAAAAAGCTTAAACATCTTTCAGAAACCTTTACCACTAGCATGGATTTATTATGCCTATCCTGAATTACATTATAATTCTTGGGCTGTTCTCAGTCTAAATTGTAAGGCTTTAATTCTCCTCAATTCTTTTAATATCCATTAGTGTTGGATGCCCTGCTGTCATGATCTGCTGTGTTGTAAAGGTTACAAGATAATTTATTCAAAGCTATATAAAAGTCAGACTCTTCTGAGGTAATGAGTAACAGGTCAAATTTTAGAACTTCTTGTGTGTAAACAACATGATACTTCATCCCTGTGTGTGACCACATAGTTACAAATGGCAATCATTGACATCACTTGAGACAGAACCAGCAGTGCACATTCGAACCATAATTAATCATACGAACATGTAGTAGTGTCAGTATTGGATACCTTCTAGCTGTAATATTACTCCATATGTTTGTAAAATTTGGACTGGTAAAAAATGAAAAAAATGTTCACGTATGATTAATTATACTGTCTAAATCTCAGCTTTAAGAATTTTCAGTGACTACGTATTGCATTGAAATACAGATTTCTTTGAGTTTTGTGTGTTCTTAAACCTTTTCATTCTCTTTCTTGCCTCTTAAGTTTAAAAAAACTTATAAGATTTCATTCTGAACGTAGTGAATAACATTACCAGTTATTTAGGCAATTATAGCATTATAGGAAATGTTTGCTAGGAGATTTTTCACTTTTCATAAAAATTCAGGACTCTCCTTCAGGGAAGGAGTGAAAGCTCATGTTAAGCCCACTTTTCACTAAGCTCCCAGCGGCTTATTGGCAAAACCAGAAGTCAGCTTGCTTATGACTCTTCTGTCGGGGAGCAGCAAGAGTGGAGCTGCTCCATGAGAGAGAAAGAGCTGGGAGCAGAGCGTGGCTACGGCAAAGGCAGGACCTCACTGACCAAGGTACAATCCCAGTGGAGTCAGGATGGCGATAGTCACCAGTCTGAGACAAGGCAAGGTAACAAGTCAGGAGTCCATCCAAGAAGCCCACTCAGGAACAACAGGAGACAGGGCCAAAGACCAGAATGGAGACAAGACTACCTATAATGCAAGTCCGAGCTTACAGGAGACAAGCCCAGAGAGAGGACTACTTATAACATAGGTCTAAGGTTCATCCGGGAGACTGGGGCTAGAGGCAAGACTACCTACAAAGTACGCCTGAGGTCCATCTAGGAAGCTCAGTCACTAAGTCATGCTGGAAGGAGACAGGGCTGGATGCAGATACAACTGTGACAAAGCAGGCCAGGTTTGGGTGCCCAGGCCAGAGCTTAAATGGAACTCCTGGACCAGTTGGAAATGTTGTCACATATGGCTGGTAACTGGCCTGGTATTAGATGTTTTCAGTAGCTATTGTCCATATTCATTAACACATTGATTGTGGATTTCTGTTTGGGCCAACTTAATTTTAAAATGAACATGAAAAACATAAATAATGAGCATGGAGAACTCACGCAATATGTTACTGAGGCATTGTACTGGTTTTGGCTGGGGTAGAGTTAAATATCTTCATAGTAGCTAGTATGGGGCTATGTTTTGGATTTGTGCTGGAAACAGTGTTGATAACACAAGGATGTTTTTGTTATTGCTGAGCAGCGCTGACACAGTCAAGGCCTTTTCTGCTTCTCACACCACCCCACCAGCAAGTAGGCTGGGGGGTGCACAAGAAGTTGGGAGGGGACACAGCCGGGACAGCTGACCCCAACTGACCAAAGGGATATTCCACACCATGTGACATCATGCTCAGCAATAAAACTGGATGGAGGGGTAGGGAGGTTGGCCAGGGCTGCCATTGCTTAGGGACTGGCTGGGCATCGGTTGGCTTTAAATTATTATTAAACTGTCATTATCTCAACCTATGAAATTCCACACTTTTACCCTTTTGATTCTCTCCCCCATCCCACTGAGGGTAAGTGAGCGAGTGGCTGTGTGGTGCTTAGCTGCCTACTGGGGTTAAACCATGACAGGCATCATTACTGAGATTCAATAATATTCTGGACAAATAATATATAACAAAAATATCTAATAATATCTAATGATAGTTAAAACATTTTATCTGTTTGTGGCCACAGTTTGCACAGTGGTTATTAAGTATTAAAATGACCTACGTGTGGGAATTCAGATGATGGTCAAAGTAACAGACAGGCTATTAAGCTGGATGAACCATTTGTCTTATCCAGAATGCCAGTTCCTATGAAAAGTGCCTGCACTTGTGTGCTGATATCCAAATTCCATGGAGATGGGAATTACAAAAGCAGTAACATTAAAACACTTTGTACAAATCACTTGATGTTCTTCTGCCTCAGTGAAGCAAATAGAAAGATCATAAAAGCAAGACTTTGCTGCATGTCATGTAGTTGAATCTTTCTGGGAAAATAAACTCAAAAGAAAGATGTGCAACTCTGCTGGTAACATTGATGAAATTAAGATGTCTGCTTTTATGTTTCCACTATTTTTTTGTGGTTTTATTTTTTCTGTTTATAATGAGTTGAGAGATACTTAAATTTTAAACAGGATTTTTAATTGGATGTGCCTAGCATTCAGGGGGTATAAGGGACAAGTTTATTTTTGATAGTTTATCTCTTTTTCGTATCCAAATTAGGTATTATTATGGTGTGTTTTGGTGCAATTTTTAGCAGTCTTAGTTGATTCCAGGTTTTTGCTGCATTAAGTGCAATGTTTCTATTCACGTACTATGGTTCCCTCTTCGCACATGATATCAAAGGAAAGATTAATTTTGTATCAGATGAGTGAGACTAGTGGCAGAAAGGTGACTGTAGCTAAGACTCCTACTTTTTCATTTTTATCATATTTAAGTTGGTATTTATAGAATGAATGAAGAGATCCAATTAATTTTACCTCCTGTTGATGCCATACAAGATTTTCTCTTTCAACACTTCATACTTTTTTCTGCCTTTTTTAGGATTTGTCATAGCTAATATAGATATATATTTTTATCTCAGTGTGGGAAGAGTTGAAAGACATACTCAGAAGGCGTACTCAGGACTTAACCCTGCAAGTACCATATGTTTGTAGATGCATGAGGGTCTGCTTCTGAGTATGCTCAGAAGTGTCCAACTTCTCAGATGATGCATATGCAGGATTTGTGATCTGCTTCAGGAGCAATCTGTGCTTCCTGGTCAGAATGTAAGGAGTAGCTTCCATCAACACAGCTTTGGGCTTGCTCCCCCTAGGGCAGGCTGCCTGCATCTACACCGTGCAGTGTTTGGAGGGATCCTGTAGTCTTCTACAGGCCTTTCCACGGCCTTTTTACATGCACAGCACAAATATCACTCCTCCGCTACGCTCACATCCTGTGATCATGCCAGTTCTTACTGTGTACCTTAAGATGGATATAGTTTGTTTTTAAGTATCATTGCCTGGGCTTAGACTGAAATCCCTCAGCATCAAGCAGCTCCCCCACCTCTCTCTTGGTAGTCAGGGTGATTCCTGCAGTCAAGGTTCCCCTTTGTTCAAGGGCTGTGATAGCCTAGAGTCCTCTGCCACACTGACTCCTCTCGGCACCTTGAAGCCTATCTTTGCATATGAGACATCTGAACAATTTTGAAAGGGCCATGCCAGGCAAAAGGCTTGCAAGGATGATGTCAGAGGATTGGGCCAAGTGGAGGGAGACTTCGTACTCAAACCATTTCCTAGAGCTATCTAGCTAGTAAATGGCTTCTAGGTTTTGTCTGGGAAGAAGCCTTGTTATTTTGCTTCAAAGGGTATTCCAGGAATAATCAAGCATGCACACAGGGTGAATGCTAATGAAGAGGACTTTGGAGCAAAACAGGTGATGATTCAAACTGATAGTATAGGTGCACTCAAAATCTGCTTTTGTGTTGGGAGTCTTGGTCTGTAATTCAGCTCTAGATTCTACTGGATGGCAAGACTCCCGAGTCCATCATTGTAGATTCGGTTTTTCAACATAAGAGTTATAAGCATTTGTCAACGTCAGCAAACCAGAATATTTTTGCTTAGTCACATTTTAGAAGGTGTCAGCTCCATTTTTCCTGAAGGTTTGAAAAAATCAGATACTCTGAAAGAATTTAGACTGAGCAATTAAACATTGTCAAAGTTTATATGCATTTCAAACTAGTGCCTTATAATAGGAAGTGTTAGGCAAACTTAACTACAGATTTCTCTTCCATCTGTATTTATATCATGCTGTGTACTGACTGTCTGGTATGCCTCTACAGACTTTGCCCCAAAGTTAACTTTGTCTGCCTCTTGTGTTCAGTATTTATTTTAAAAATTCTGCATAGGTATGAGTTGTATTTACATTTATATCATCATTTCTTAGGCATGTTAGGATTTCTTTTGAGCACCAGGCGGGTGAATAAAAGCACTGAGAGACAATAACATGGGAAGACTATTACTAAGAAGCCAAAAAACAAGGCCTTCAACACAGATTTTTTACCTGCATGCCTTCCACAGAAGCATGACACACAATCTTTATACTTGATGCATTCCCTTTGCAAAGAGGTTAACTTTCTTTTTTACTTTATGCTCTTTTTTGCTGTCCACAGTTTTTTCCTGTCCATGAAAATGGCATTTATTGATGTGAGCAGAGCTGATTAATCACAGCTGTTCTTAGAGATTTTAATTTCCACAAAACAGCTCATGTCTCCAGCATGCTGTATGTCTCTGTTTTTGCTTTTATTTCTATGCTACATGTTTCTTTCCAACTTTATCAGAAGACTCTCTGTTCATACGTTTCCTGGCTGTTTAGATCAGTGTTCCATATACGTGTTAACATTGATTCAAGATTCAATTGTGAGAGGTGTTTTTCCTTTCCTTTCACAGGGGCTGCCAAGATAGTTTTATGGGCAGCCCTCTGCCTATCTTGTGTTTTTTAATTTATAGAATAAATGCCCAGATTACTTCATGGACTCCTTTAGTTTTATTTCAGAGAAAGAATTAGCAGGTATTTGAACTAAAGTTAGCTGCTTTTCAATAGAAATTGAAATGGAAAATCCCTGTTATTAGCATATAAAAGAGGCAGATTGGTAACTGCCTGTCCGTAATTCCCATGGCACTTTAAATTTAAAGCTTCTTTCATATATGTAAAGAGGGTAATGGTAATAAGGTAAATAAAGTGTGTAAATGAATGAGATAAGGTATGTAAGATGTATGTAAGATACATAAACAAAGGATTCTTTACATATATTTATGTAGAAATCGTACTCCTCACCCCAAGTTAATTGGACTTTTGCAACTTACTTTACTAAGTTGGATTTGAATTTTAGTTCTGCTAAGTATGTTAAGGCATTTTAATATTTAACTAAAATGTTAGAATTTAGATGAACTAATAGCTAATCTTTTCAGATTTTTTTTTTGTAATTTACTTGTATTGTGGAACCAGTCAGAGGTTTTAACTCAAGACTGAAGTATCATGGCACTGTATACAAAATGCCAGTAAGGAAATGTCCTTTTCACAGAAAGGTCTGGTTTTGCTATGTATTTCCCTAATGGTATGCTTCATAAATAGTATTATTCAAATAAATGCTAAATTAGCTCTATGCATAAGTTGTGGGCTTGAAGCCAGAATGAGAGGAAAATGATCCAAAGCTGTCCAATTAAAAAAAAAATTACTATGTATACATTACTTATGAGATGCAAAGGCTCAGTAGTCACTCAGATGTGTGAGTTCAAGCTTTGACTGTGCATTTCCAGGCTGCTGAGCTGTATATAGGTCCTGTGTCATTTGGTCTGAAGAGGCAAAGTTGATCATTTATGATGTTGACCATTATGTTCCTGTGCATGCTGTTGGCTGGAGAAGCTGGTATACTATACCCAGCTAGCCCAACAGGCTGTGGTAGGCTTGAGTGAATCTTGAATATATATGGTACAGCAGGTATATTCAAGAGCCTCCTAGCCAACTTTTTGATTATTCTGTAAATGTTACAGAGGAAGTGGATTTCTGAGAGGTGGTAAGTTCAGTTGCTTTGTGTTTAAAAGGTCTTTTTATGGTCTAACATTAATTGCCACTGGTAAATACTGGTGGCTAACAAAAATGTCTTAGAAAAAGCCTGGAGGAATACTCTGTGAGCTCAGCAAAGGACTGGGATTTGGAAGATCTGGATTCTATTCTTAATTTAACCATTGATATGCAGCGTGATTTTGGCAAGTTAATCTCTCTGTTTCTGTTTCTTTTTCACATCTTTTATCTCTCTTGTCTATCTTTACTGCAATTTGTCCCTACAGTGCCTAGAATAAGGAGGGAGGCAAACTTGACTGTGATTCCAATAACGGTGATAACAAATAATATTAAATACAAAGTAAGTTTCAATCATTCTATTGAAGTATGATTGTAATGGGTTTGTATAGGTATACAGTGATACAGATTTAAATTATGTGTTCAGCCATCTTTACCCTAAAGGATTGAATCCTGTCAGAGAGCTGTCTTTAGCATTCATCTTCATGTTCTGTACTAAGCTGAGAGAAGTTAGACTTGAAGATAATGTCCATGGATGTCAAGGAGGTAATATAGTTGTATTTGTAACAATTCTGACTCAACAACTCTATGACCTACAGCTAAATGTCTGCAGCTCTTTTACACGTGTAATTCCCTTTCATGCCTGATACATTTTCAAAAACATTCTCATTAAAAACACTTTCATATGATACTGACCTTATGTTTGAAAACGACAGATTAATTATTTCTCAGATGGCTATTGTTAGGCTTACTCAAATATACGCTGATGGTATTTTTCTTTTCAAAGGAAAAGTGCTTCTACATTATGACCAATTTTGCTGTCAGGTTCCAGGTGATATAGGCAGCCTTTGGGTCTTGTTTGAAACCCTACCAGTTTCGGCTGGGTTCCATGGAAACATAAGTGTGGTTCTGTTCAGCAAACATGAAAAAACCCTATAACAAATTAAAAGCTCACAGAGACCACTGAACATGGTAAGCTTTATTGAGAACAGTAGCTGCCAGCCTTCTCTAGGCTTCCTGCAAAAGGAAGTTACAATCACTTGATTTTTATAAATTTATTAATGCTTTTTTGACAATACAGATATTTTGCATCCATACTGTATGTTTGTATCACTACTGAAAATTCTTGTGCCTTGAGCGTACAAAAGAAGAACAAATCATGTCCTTCATGCCAGGCTTTGTGAAAGCAATAGTCTGTCTCATTACATCAGTTTTTTCCGTTCATCTCAGGATGATTTTCTTATCTTTGGTTTTTTGTTTAAAAGTTAATTTGGTCATTGAAGAAATACCTGATAGACACTAATGGAAACTGACCACTGAACAAGTGTAATATGTGCTAAGTCCGATGTCCCACTTGCACCTGGGTTTTAAACTTGTTTTAAAGGGCTGAACCTTTAGACATAAAAGTATAATCAAGTCTTCTGGCCTACTCAACCCTGAGTTTGAAAACAGCATGCCAGCTTTGTTAACCAGATTGTACAGGAAAAGCTAGACTAAGACTGGTTATTACATATTGGCTATTGAATACCTATCAAATAGTAACTTTCAGTTACGATCAACATGAAGCAGATCTGAAGCAGTTACTGAGATGAAAAGCTGTGTATCCCATTACCAGTCACTCGAGCCGTTCAGTGTCCATCTGCTGATTTGAGAAGAAAACATCATTAATAATGTATTCACGGATTGTGCTCTAGCTTTTATGTTGCAATTAGTTCTTCCAGCATGAGCTATCTCAGCTTTATTTAGCTTCTGAGCTTTAACGTTTCCTTAGTAGCCATGGCAAGTTGCTCGGTATTTTCTGCTTTAGGGGATAAAAGGAATTAAAACATGTGATGTGACATTAAAATTGATCCATGAGTATGAGGTTGCTTAGTTTTTATGTAAGAATCTACACTACATTAATATGTTTTATCACTGCTTCGAAATACTTTTGCAAAAGAGGGAGTCTGAGCAAAAAAGAGTAACTTGTATCAGTTTATTACAGCTAACACAGCTACACTAATCTTGATAATATAAATCACTTAATGCTATGAAATGAGTAAGGTAATGTTTTGGACTTAGGGAGCTGAATGCTGATATAAACTGGTGCAGCTCCATTAACGTCAGTGGAAATGTCAATGCCAGAAAAATGGCCAAAAGTATCTAGAGAATTTTATTTGGTTTGGACAGTGTTTTAACATTTTTAATTAACAGTTCCACCAGGCACAATAAAACTATTGCATTAGAACTTAAGCCATTCAAACCCATAATTTATAGTCTTATCATTTGAGGGAGTTGTTTTGTTTTTAAATTGCTGAACAATATGATCTGAAAAGTTGTCAGAATCAAAGCCTGCAGCCAAAACAAGACAGTATTAGCTGTTAAGCTCTTAATGTCGATGAAAGTCTTGCTCTTTTGAAGTATCGATCTTTTTTTTTTTTTCCTGAGAATGGGCAGTTTGTATACACTGGGAAAGTAATTATGTGTCTGGGAGAAAATGGCATGCAGTTGTAGTCCTTGATCCAAGACATCTGCAAAATAAAAGTTCTTTTTTATCTATGTTTTTTTTTTTTTTAATATCAGGTAGTATCACTGGCCAAAACACCCAAAGACTTGGCTGTTTCTCTCTGATACAGATCTCTGCAGTTTTCATGCCTTTGTGGCTTCAAGCTTGTATTACTGCAGTACACAGGTACCAAGGAGCTATAGCTATGGCAACCAATGCCTGATAGGTAACTGACAGCATGAATTGCAGAATCTCTAAGGATTTGCTGCAGACTGGTCTCCCTGCTGGTCTGACTGCTCATTGTTTTTGACCTTCAGGACCAGGATCAAGGCCTTTTCTGTTGTAGTATTCATCCTTCTGTAAGAAACTCTAAAGAGTTTGTATAGATAAACAGGCACAGATGGATCTTAAACTGGCTTAGGAGGGGTTTTTTTTGCAGTCATGCTTATTCTAATTCTTCAAGTGAGACAAACTGTGTCTCATTTTTGCCAGTATCAGTATTGCTACATCTATGGCAGCACTTTTACCAACACAACTAGCTCATTCAGAAGGGTATTTTTCACAACCCTGACTGACTTAGTGATATAAGTAAATCCTGAAGTCCAACTCAACCTCAGATATATTCACAGTTGCTTAATAATGTACATTTAAAAACAAAACTGAAGGTGCCTGGACAGCTATGCCTTCAGCCAAGTATCCTGTTAGTGCAGATATAATAATATTATGTAGTAATAATAATAACAATGACTTAATTGAGCAATCCAGGACACATGTTCTGACATTGCAACAGAATTGCATATAAAGGTTTCAGAGAAAATTAAATTAATTCATAAGAAAATGAGAACTACAACTTAAAACAAGTTTCAGCAGTCAGAGGAAAAAAAAAGTCTGAATGAAGCACTTCATAGTATAGAAGATCTGATAGATTTTATGGATTTCTTTAGAGTGTGGAGATCACACGCAGAAATTTATTGCTTAAATATCATCAGCAATCAGTAAACTGTAATGCTTGGGTATTAACATACATTGCTACAAAAATCTACTAAACCAGGAGTAAAATACATTTACAAAACCAACCACAGTAAGGTGACTTTATCTCTACAAACATAAGGCTTAAAGAAGCAGTTCACAAGGAAAAATCCCTGTAAAATGTTATTGGAGTTTGCTGGATTCAAAATTACGCAGATTCACTTCATTTTGAATTAAGATGATCTAATGAAATTTAATAAAATTATAATCCTAACTGAATTTAAATCGCTCTACTTGGAAGACTCATATAATGCTTCAGTTGTGGAGTGGCAAAGCTGAAGAATTTGGTTTTCTTTTTTTTTAGCAACTACTGGTTTCTTTTTCTAGTGGCTGCTTTCAGTACTGACAACAAACTTTCAGAAATTGTTAGGAGAGTTCCCCAAGATTCAGTGCTGCCTGATGTTATTGATGAACTGATAGCTAAGAAGAGATAAGAGAATTATTTACATGGTGATTTTTGCACAAGAGCATAGAGAAAATATACTAAGTATATGTGTTTATAAGCAAAAAAAAAAATCCAAGAAAGGTGACAGATTTTTTCTTTATTATTAATAGCTTTTGTGTATACCTAGTTCAGATCCCTTTTCCTAAAAATGTCATATTACTATTACTAACAACATGAGTGGATCAGTCTGATGCAATACCATTTTCCCAGTGGGTCTTGATTTTAGTAAGATTGTAAATGAGTAGAGATTTTTGTCTTACAACACTTTAGGATCATAAAAGAATTATAAATATGTTGGAAAGGTGGAATATGCATGATGAGATAATCCAGGATAACCGATTGCTTCTCAGTTTTTTTTCTTAAAAATCTATGACAAGCACATTTAAATTTACTTAAAAACCTTTGGTAAAGAAGGTTTTACAGCCGCCTTAGTGGATCTGTTGCTTGGCTTCCCATCCATTACTGAATTATCATAATATATGTTCTAATTCTTCTCAATGTAAGTTTTAATTAATATTTCCTGTGCTTCTTCCAGTCCTTCTAGTGGATACATTGAGCAGTAGATGATCATCTTTTTATAACTACCTTTCATGTATCAAGAGAATTATCAAGTCCTGCACTCTTTCAGATCCTTCACCTCTCTCGTAGGTCTCATTTTCTAAGCCACTTTTACTGTTAATTTTCTTCTCGCGATGGAGCTCTTCCATAAATACTAACAGTTGCTAAACCTATTGACTTTTTAAATTAAAGCAATACAAAATAACTGAGTAAATACACACATTAATTTAAGTATTGTCATATTAGTAATATAAACAAATATTGTGAACACATAATAGACATTAAGGAAAAATGGTCTCTAGTTCTGAACAGTATAACGTTCAGTATGTCAAGCATAGGTCTAAATGAGTTGACTGTGTTCCACTGTAGATTTCAGTTGCTGAAAACAAGTGTGTAAAATATGTCCTGGCCTTCTATTGAAGAAGAATGTCCACACCATCACCAGACTAAATTTAGATTTTTATTTTTTCCAGAAATTAGAATTCTTATTCTGAACATGGAGAAACTTACAGCTGTACTGCATCAGGTAGAGCTCTGGGGCATGGCTGGGACAGTTTCTCCTCCTTTCCTTTCTTATTCCTGATGACAGCAATTTACTATGGCTTTTTATTTGATACAGCGTACTCCTCAAACTTGTGCAAGTTTTTTTCTATGTTCTGTCTGCATGCTTTAATTGAAGACTGCAGCTGATTTATCTCTGCTTTGCCCAAGTGAAGGTGTAAGCAATGTGTTAAAGGAGTAAGTTTCTTATTCCCTGTTATTGCCGTAAGTGAGTATGCCTGAGCTTGGCCGGATCTGGTTCCTAGTCCTCAGTAGGCCATCAGTCAATTTTCAAGTCTGATACCTGTAACTCTCACCAATAGCCTCACTTTTCATCAAGCAAATAAAATAATTTTAATGCTGCAATGAAGTAGGAACATGCTATAATAATGAAAGGAAAGACACTTTGAAAAATAATCAAAACAAAGACACTTTTAAGAGCACAGAATCCCACAGGTATTTCATCAGGATGTACGATGAACCTTCTGGTTTTGATAAAAAAAAAGGCTTCAGGGTTTGTCAGGCAAAACCAATATCTCTTTAATTGAAATATAAATGTTCTTTGCTGGCTTTAGAAAATAAGTGACTTGAACTATATAGTAATTTCATGTACTTAATGTGGGTGCATAGTAGTATGACAACACTATCCTCTAGTGGCAGTATGAGTTAACACAAGTCTCAGTCTACATAAATGTGAATTGGTTTATATGTGTTGAAAAGATGGTATGTTGCCCACATTAGTATTTATAAATTCAGATTTTTGTTTTACATAACATAATAAGGAATAATTAACCAAATGCTGCAGACAATGTGGTGATAATACATGCTTCAACCTCCAGCATCAGGTGCACTAGGTATATTTTTATGTGACTATAAAACAGAGTATATATATGTGATTTCTTGTCATTTTCCAGACCGTCAAACTTCTGTAGTTGTATTCTGCTATGGTAGCTTTTTCATAGGTATGTCATTTAATATGGTAGGATCACTAGTTGGTTTTTAGTCTATTGATGAACTCTGGCATTAAAATCTAACTCTCATGGTGAGAATGTCTCTAGACACTAGTATCCACAAGCACATAAAATATCCTTAATTTCTTTTTTCAGTTTGAAATTTCAAAAAGTCAGTGTATAGCTTAAAGGAGAATAAGGAAAGGCAAGATTTTGTGTAAGAGAATAAATTCAGAGATTTCAATGCATCAGTTTTTCAAACTTACCCACTAAAAGGACTAGTCTAGACTGAGAGTGTATTTGCTTACTGTGAAGATAGATGTTACAAAAAATTAAACAATTTCTCACTCATCCTCTAAAAGCATTC
>NW_008824031.1:3723981-3733643 GCF_000699105.1 Pygoscelis adeliae
GAAGTTTGGTAATTTATCTATCTATGTAAAAAACGCTATGAGAGTTGTCTTTTTTGGTGGGTGGGAGTTTTTTGGTGTTGGTTCATTTTTTTTTTTAATATTCTGACACATTTTGGAGAAATTTTATCTAAAAATTTCATAATGTATTTTGGGAATAGAGAGGTTATGATGCTTCCCATTCACGCATGCCCCATATAAATCCAAGGCAAAGTGGAAGCAGGAAACAGGGAAGACCCACTTAAAGACACATCTCTAGCTTTTCGTAATGAGTGATTTCTGCAATGACGAGCAGAACAGATGGGAATGAAAGTGTTGATGTTTTCATTGTTCTGATTTTACTTTCAAAGACCATTTGGCATACAGCCAGCTCACTTGTGTATCAGGTCCAGTTAGAGGACCGCATAGCTGGCTTAACAATGTTTTCATTTCCCTTCTCCACACTCAGACAGTCAGCAAACACGTTTTAGGAGATAGGATTGTAGCTTTTAAATGTTACCACTTAATGCACCATAAAATATAACCAGTGGGTACTAAAGAGGTTATACTGACATTGATATATCATAGAATTCATAAAAGCTACTTGTACTTTATAAACTTACTTCAGTTCACGAGTGTATTTGTTCCTATAGTGTAGTAAGTTTTTTCTGATAGCTGTACAAAGAATTCAAGGTAAATATTTTCTTAATTTTCATGTGAATTGTCCTTAAAAACCAAAAGCAAAAGTAAAAACATAAAAACGCAGTGTTCTTTTTCCTAGCATTCAATTTATATTGCAAAATGTTTGCATTACTTTTTTTTTTCTCTGAGGTCTGCGCTTGGACCAAAGGAGATACTTGATCTGGACAGTTCATGTGCACAGAGAGAAGTCATTGTCTTGTTGTCTTTGTTCCACAATCCCCTCGAGCAGTGTTTGCTATAATGGTATAAACTGCAGTGGTAAATTGCAATGTGAAAACATAAAATTTTCGACAACATAATTGTAGCCACAGAACAATAATTAGTCAAGAAACAATTCTCTTGAATGAGACAACAACTATTGTTAAAGTGTCAATAAAATCTATTAGTAGTATAAGTAGTGCCCCACTAAGGGTCAGATGTAACTATGCAATGAACAGTGTTATTTAAAAAATGTCGTGTGAAGAGTTCAGATGTTATTACACTTGGAAGATGTTATTCAGGGGCTTGTGGTGAGTTATGGAGCCTTTTGCTTCTGATTCATCGGTTTAATTCCAGTTCACATTGCCAGTGACAAAATAATATATAATGGCAGATCATAGCACTGTGTTTCATGAGTTAACCGTATGTGTCCAGTCCCCCAAAAATATAGCTAGAAGTTTACATCGCAGATTGGCTAACTGTGGAAAACACCAACCGGTAATTTTGTTGGCAGTGTTTGTTACCAATGTTTGACTGGCCAATGAAGACTGAATTGTCCTTTTTCCTCTAGTTCTTCTCTGAAAGTTGAGCATTGTCAATGGGACATACAGAGAAATCTCAGAATTTCTGCCTCTGCTATGTGTGTTCTGCAGATAAGTAAAGAAATGAAAAATAATGTAAGGGAAAAATAATACCCAGGTGTCCTGGGGGAAATGCTTGTGAGGATCTGTGAGAGGGAACTGTATGTTAGTGACAGGCTGCAATCTGTTTGCGTGAAGACAGGCCCTACATCATAGGTGATCAAAAGAATGTTCTTTATCTCTTAAGCTATGTTAAAATAAGCCTGTGGTGTAGAAAGAGTGAAAAAACTTTTATCATAGCTCCATATTCTCTTCAATAGGTCAGCACCACCAGGTGAATCTGTCTCCTGTTTCTACTTCCATTTGCCTGATTCTCTTGAATTCCGTGTTTCTCAATTCTGTGTATCTAGAACTAGTAACTTAAGGGCATAAGAAGATGGAGTTTACTGTTAAATGGGTTATTATGTGTTTTAGTGTTCCTGTTGACTAAAAACAAATTAATTTGATATTATGTTACTGAAAAACACATTCACTTGATGACTCTATCAGTGTTTTTTGGAATATGTTATGTTTTCTTCATATGTATTTTGCCTTGAAAAGGGAACCTTTTTAAATTTTCTTTGGAAAAATACGGTGTTTATGTAGTAAGCAGTACAATAAAACAAATGTTAATTATAATTTGCAGTTTCACATCTTCATAATTGCAAGAATGTTGCCCTAAATACAAATATAGGAATTTAAGAACTATTCTGAAACATATGAAAACATTATATTTGGCTATGAAGCATCGTAGTCTAATGGTTTATTGTTTAGGATTCCAGTGCAGTGTTTTTCTCAGTGTTTCACTGAAGTATAGAATAGACATTAGAAGAGCTCTGTAATAAACACAGACTTTCTTATCTATTATCATATTTTCAAATGGGACTTGACTGCTGGCTCTGCAGAACTGAATTAGCAGGACAAATAACACAGGAAGAATAGCCAAAGCTCCTTGGATAATGTCCTTCTGTGCTGACCTACAACATGGTTCATTTTATGTACTCATTTAAAATTTGGGCTGCCTGCTGATATGCACAAAAAAAGTACAATAATGGCAGAGTGTTCTCTTCTAATAGAAATCTGTAAAGAAATAAAGGAAATAAAATAATCAAATGTATTTCTCACAGGTCACTGAAGAGCTATAATGTCATGTGCAGATAATAGTTGCATACTAACAATCTGGAGAATGTGAACTTGCGATCTAGCACAGTCGTACTCTGTTTCCATTAATAACTGCATGAACCAGCCTCTGTTACGGTATAACGGCATGCTGTATGCAATGATTAGAGTATTAGATCTTTCATATGGTGAATATGTCACTTTACAAATGGCTTCACTGAATTCAATTCATTAGGGCAGGTGTTCTTCAGTGTGAATGAGGATATCGTCTTGCCCTGAATAAGGCAGCAAAGAGAGTCCTATTGCATTGGCTAAGAAATTGCACAGGCAGAATGTCTCTGTTTTTCTGGTGGTTGACTAAAAACATAAGAAAGAAAAATCAATATGTAACAGAGGACAGAAGAAACAAATACATTGAAGAGATTGACTTTGATTTGTGGAGGCTGCTTTTTCACTACAATTTCAGTTATGCCAGTGGGAAGTATGCCTTCTCTTTCTCTCCGCTGACAATATCCCGTCCATCTGGAAGCAATTGGTCTTAAAAAAGGGCCTTGACATGTCAAGTTAGAGAAGCAGACCAACAGTATGTGGCAGAGCTATGACAACAAATCTGAAAATCTGTCTTCACTGATGTCAGTTACTGTCATGTTAGATTTGATGCAAAACTTTCAGTATCAACTCGCTCTTACGTGTATTGCTGCCTGAGCTAAATACTTGGAAAGTATTAAGAATTACTTTTTAGTATAAGTTGAATAGACAGATCATACAACCATGTGCTGAGAATTGATTTGAATTGAACAGGATGCATAAGAGCCTTAAAATATTTAAAAAGTAAAGTACAATAAAATGTAGCTGTAAAATAGTTTTTATAATGTAGAACTGCAGAGAGCTGAATCCT
This sequence comes from Pygoscelis adeliae, assembly GCF_000699105.1. Classification (NCBI taxonomy): domain Eukaryota; kingdom Metazoa; phylum Chordata; class Aves; order Sphenisciformes; family Spheniscidae; genus Pygoscelis; species Pygoscelis adeliae. Next base: position 3,727,495 of record NW_008824031.1, read on the forward strand.
CTGCCTAGTTAGACTCTTTGTCAACTGATTAATCTTTCTAGAATAAAGAGCCTTGTGATTTCCCATAATACGAAGTCAGAAAAAAATGTGTTTACTAAGAAAAGGTAGAGAGAAAAAATTTTATAACTAAATACTGTATTTTATACGATGGTATATTTTTCATACCAATTCATTTGCTATCAGTTTTGAAAATTAAAGTGTTTCCAGTGTACACCTTCGTGGAATTTGTGAGGAAAAAAATACCACATAATTTTTTCACTTTGCAGTCTTTTAAAGAAATGTCCCTAGATACGGTATAAATCAGAATTTGGCTTGTGAAAGGGACAGCTCCTCCTTGGATTCAACACAGACATAGGGTACAGGCTGGTATATTCTGATGAAGAGATTGCAAATCTTATATGAGGAAAAGGGAAGTTGATTGGTGATACTGAAAAAGAAGCTATGTCCTACTTCTCATTTTTTAAATAATATTGCATATTGTCAATAGGATGAAATGACAAAAGTACTAGTTTGTTACCAAGTAGAACAGAAGGCCAGAACATGGCTACTTAAATAAAAAACTAGTAGTGCTATTTGCTGAATTGGGACTATGTAAGAGAATAAGTACTCACCATCATGAAAAAGGAAAGTAATTCATAATCTGGCTCTGGGAGCCATTCGCTATTAAATTTCATGCCTTATGTTTTAAACGGAGAACCTTTAGAGGTGAGGGGGTGAGGTGAGGGTGAGGAGGGTGAGGTCACTTTACTTCAAGTTGTAAGTGACACAATTTCTAGGTGTATATTTCTTTACAGGCTTCCTCTGAAATAGAAGTTGCGGACTACAGCTGGAAGGACATGGTACTAAAGTGATCAGTAGATTGGTTTGGCATGGGAGAGCCTGTTTTTGTATTTTTAGTAAGTTAACAAATCAAACAGATGTGAAATAAAAAAATACATCATAAATTAAGAAAGAGTTATAAAAGTTTTGGTCAAAATACTGTGTAACAAACATACTACCAGACAGAGGGAGTCACACAGCTTTTTCAAGGAGTGCCTTTTTCTGTATTTGAGCAGCTCTCTCCTGGGAAACAGTGCTACAAAAATTACTGGTAACAGAGTATGACAGGACTAAGTGCTTTAAGAATAATAAGCATTTTGGCTAAACCAAATAGTGTTATGGTGTTACAATAGACTAAAATAATTTTAATTCTTAAATTTTCTGAGTAATTATGTCAGTCCTTGTTCTTTTCAGGACAGAATACCTATTCTTCATTGACATATCTTTTAAAAAACAATCATTAAATTCTACAGTCTTCTTTACTGTTTGAGAATACAAACTTGTGTGTAGGGGAATTAGCAACATTAGCCAAATGTTATACTTTCAAAAATATTTAACTAAGTAATAATCTTATTATATGGGTGTGTGTTTGTTTGTTTAATTAGGTTCTAAAACAAACTCACTGCTACTAATACTTTTTGACCAGATTTTAAAAAAACCCACAGGATTCTACAGTCTAACCATTCTTTCATTAAATGTCTGTTGTTGATAATACCACTTTTCTAAGTAATTTGCTAGTCAAAGAAATAAGTTAAGTGGATACTTTGAGAAACATGCCATGCAGTGTCTCAGACTGCTCTCTTGCCAAATAAATGTTTTTAGCACCTTACATTCTGTTCTTTAAAAGTATCAAAGAGGGTGAGCTACTAAGCCAAATTCCCCTCAGGATTTGAGAATGTGACTCTGTAATCTTGTGTAAAGAGGTATTAACAATATTAGTCACAGTACTCTGCTTTTTCCATATTCCTGACTAATTCGTGATGTGGCCGTCCTTGCACAAGCAGAAGTCTTATTAGCATTAACACATTTATCAAAGCATTCTAAAAAATTACTGAGATTTGTAGAAGAGTGCTCCTGTTACTTATAGAAACAGCATCATTTATTTTTATTTACTAATGCATGTTAGAGTTGTAAAAAAACCCCACTGGAATCGTGAATCAGCAATGTTTTATATCAGGGGATGCCTGGGTAGGGACCAAGGGGAGGATTTTAGGCAGCTGGGCTTTACTATTGCAAATAATCAAATTTATTTTTAAGCACTGCCTGCGTAAGAATTGCATGATAAAGCCATTGAAATGATGATTCACAACACTTAATGATAATGGGCTAGTTTTCTTGGCAAAGGAGCAGCAGGGAAATACTTAAAACTTTCAGATTCTAAATTCACTTTTGCATCAGCCCTTGGAGCGTTACAAAAAGGGGACCACTCAAACTCCTTACCCTAGTTGTGATCCACATGAGGCAGTCCACCAGCTGGAATTGTTGTCCCAGTTACTAACAGACTGTAGGAATTGGTTATACTGGATTCCAGCTGGCTGAGAGTGATTTTTGTGATCAGGGAATTCTATCTAGAGAGAGGTATCCAGTCTTTTTTTGATGTTCAAGCAATGTGGTAAGAGCAGACTAGACCACAAAATGTGACCCCAAAAGTGTGTTAGAGTAGCTGATTTACTAAAGGAGGTGTTGAATAAAATGTCTACTCCATTCAGTTTTATCATCAAAAGAAAAACACCTACATAAGGAGTCCAAGATCTGGTCCTTACTGTGCTTTCTTTACCCTTTCATTCCTTGTTTTGTTACCTGTGTGAATTTTGAGTACATACAGCAAGTCAGCAGATGAAGAATCAGGTGCTTTTTAAACTATTAGTTACAACATCCATTTTTCTTTCTGTGGATGTTGATATTTTAACTTCCCTTAATATTTCATTGACTGCTTAAAATTTTTGTTAATTTGTTTTAATCAGTTTAATATAATTTGAAGATCAGGTAAATGTATAGGGTTTTTTTTTCCCTCAATTGTCTCTTTGTTGCTTGAATTCTTTACTGATTTCAGTGAAACACAAAAATTTATTTCATGTCACAAGAAGAATTCTGAAAACAGTGGTATCGAGAATGATGGAGGCTCTATAGATTAAAGAATATCTGCATTTAAAACCTAACAACCTAATAACCTTATTTATTCTGGGTATGTGTGCCTATGACTTACGTAACACTATATTTTTTTGTTCCAGATTTAAGTATTTTCTTGTGATTGCTTTGGGCTAAATTTTTTTGTGTTTGGCTGTGAAAATAGTCTCTTTTTTTGGAAACTGATTATGTTAAAATGCTGTAAAACTACTGACAAATAGGTGACTCATCAATAATTTTTTTACGTGGTATAGATTAAAAAGTACATTTGTATTAAGGTGGAACAGTTGCATGTTTTGAGATTAGCAATAGCGTAACAATATCAAATTTGAGAAGAGAGCGCTCAGCATTTTTAGGATTCCTATCACTGATTTATTGGAAGGAAAGAGCTGTGGACTATGTTAAATCTTACTAATATAAAAATACATCCTGACTTATTGATGCATTAATACTAATGAAGCAGTAGATATAGGTTATAGTGCAAATACCAATAGTGGGGGCTGCTGCTAAGCAAGTTCTAGTGCCAAATTTATAAAAAAAGATGATTCTAAGAATGGAGTCTTTAAAATGTTCAATCTATACATTAATATGTAGGTAACGTTCTCATTTTCTTGCTGAGAATCTATTTGCTAATAAACTATCTCATGAGACTTGTTAAATAAGGAGCCTGCAAGTTGTTTGCAGTATTTTTGATTTATTTAGTGCAAATAATCTAAGAATATATAAGTACTTAACAAATATTAATAAAGTAAACACCTAATCAGAATTCTATCAGAATTAATTAATCTAATTAATCTAATTAATTCTGATAAGAAATATTATATCTGCTTTATAGATGACTAAACAGAGGCCTGGAAAGGAGATGTGACCGGTCAAACACTACACAGAAGATCTGTTAAAGAAGTTGGGACACATTAACCTGAGTGGCAAATAATACAGTAGGTATTCTCATATCTGTCTTGATAACTGTTTCGTTCCCATAGCTACTAATGGACTGGTGGAAAAACAGAAAAACTCCATTCATGTTTCATTTTCTTAAAAACAAAACACAAAGTGATGATACTCCTGTAGAAAGCCAAAAAACCCCAAAGTTTTAAATAACCAATGTCTCTCAAAAGGAGGAAGACTTCTTCCTTTTACCGGGCTCCTTGAAATTAGGAATTTTCTGGTTAACAAGCCAATAATGAAAAATCCTTCTGCACTGCTATTTGCACAATTCAGATTCCAATTGGATAATCCTCCATCCTGACTCCTCTACAACTTTGTGGGAAATTTATTGATTACTACTTTCATAACAGAAATTTTAAGGAATTAATAAGCTAAATGTTTACGTAGTTAAATGCAGTATGATCTCTAAGAGTAAAGTCCAAAACATTTGAACTAACATTTTCAAGCTTAGGTGCTAAAACGTCATTCCTCAACACCCTTATAGGCTCACAAACAATCAAATTGCTGACTATCTTCCAAAAAGTTCAAGTCAGTTTTATTTTGGAATCTAAACATGCATTTAGGGATGCAACTTTCAGGCACTAATGGCTGATTTGCAGTAAATTTGAATAGTTCATTTGATGATCCATAAATGAAGTCCAGAAGACTCATCAATTTTCTAAGTCCTCACCACCACTAAATTTATAGAACTGCTGTAAGTGAACTATTGTATTCTGCTATGATATCTGTGGGCTCCTTGTTGTAGACGTGCATCCTAAGTGACTGTCAGAACAAGATCTAGGTGTATATCATTCCTGTTTCCCCATCGATCTAATGCTGTCATTTGTGTTGAATGGGGACCTAAAGATACAGGCAGAAAGTTTTCAGTTTGGACAGTTTTCCAGTCTGAACAAAATCAGGGGAGCTGGATGACAAGGGTAAAATCTACTCCACATCTTAGGATCACAAGCCATGAGAATTCAGTCCTGTTATGTTTTAAAATAAATAGAGATCTCCTTACAGACTACAATAGAATAATATCTCAGGGAAAAATTATGACTGTATTTACTGAAGAATTTTCCAGTCTTGCAGATTTTAGTGAAAATGTTATCGTCCTATTTTTCAGAATTATCTTAGTTTCTAAAATTGATAATATAGAATGTAGAAACTACATTTAGTAACTTAGGGATATAGACTGTATAGCACTTCAAGGAAAGTTGACAGTAGGCATCAGTGTTTTTTGGACAGTATTTTTTGTTGCAGAGGAACATTAATAGTAGAACTGGCAAAAAGAGAACTAAGCAAGTGCAAGGGGGCAAATAAGGATAATGGGCCACATCCTGCAAAGTGCTGAACATGTTTTGAGGCGCTGACTGCCTTTAACTCTTGTTGACTCCAGCATGCAAGGAGGGTGGATTGAAAGAATGTGTGTATGTGCATGTGTGTGGAATCAAAGAACCTTATTTGAACTCGTCTTTGGGTTATAGCCAAGTACTTTAAGTCAAGACGATAGTCAGATGCTTGGGCTATGAAAGGTACTTCATGCAAAAGAAAAAAAAAAGGAATATAGCTGCTTTGGTTTTGATCTTGCTCATGTGATAAAAGTTCCAATAGCTTCCGATCCTACCGGCAGGTCCAAAGGCCTTCTCTAATTATATTTATATAAATGTTAATAACTATTTAGGGCTTTAAACTAGAGATGCCGGGGGAGGGGAACCTCAATCCATCCCACTCCTACCAGTTTGATGCCAGGGCCAGCGATAGGTGCCCAGAGCCTGGAGAAGGATCACAGGTCAGCAGGAGAGTGCCTGAAGAGCAGCAAAAAGGAACCCCAGCCAGTAAGACAGCTTCATCGGGGGCCCAACTTAAATGCCTCTATGCAAACGCACGTAGCATGGGGAATAAACAAGAGGAGTTAGAGACGTGCGCACACCAGCAGGGCTACGACCTTACTGGCATCACGGAGACGTGGTGGGATGGCTCCTATGGCTGGAGTGTTGGGATGGAGGGATACAGGCTCTTTAGGAAGGACAGGCAGGGGAGACGAGGAGGGGGTGTCGCCCTCTATGTCAATGGCCAGCTGGAGTGCATGGAGCTCTGCCTGGGGATGGATGAGGAGCCGACCGAGAGCTTGTGGGTCAGAATTAAAGGGAAGGCAGGGACAGGTGACATTACGGTGGGGGTCTGCTACAGACCAGGAAGATCGAGTGGATGAGGCCCTCTATAGACAGATCAGAGCAGCCTCACACTCACAAGCCCTGGTCCTCATGGGGGAC
>NW_008824031.1:3735996-3767200 GCF_000699105.1 Pygoscelis adeliae
ACCTGATGTAGTTGAAGGTGTGCCTGGCCATGGCAGGGTGCTTTGGCTAGACAACCTTTAAAGGTCCCTTCCAACCCAAACTATTCTATGATTCTATGATTCTATTTCAGTATTATTAACGATGGCAAGATCTGAACTCATTAAAGGTGGGAAATTGGTGGGATTAATTTGCTCCAGCTTTTATTTGCCAAGAGAGCATTTTCCCAGCATTATTCTTTCTCCATATATTTTAACTTTGTAATTGTCGATCAAAGCCTACTCAGCTTTGGTTGTATTAAGTGAATCTTACTGAAATAGAAACTCAGAAAGGCATTTTCTGCCAAAAAATGTAACTGGAGAAGTCACGATTGAGTTCAGCTTATTAAATCTGTTTACTCAGTGTGCCTAAGTCTTTTTGGAATTTAAAAAAAAAATAAAACATGGTATGTTTGGGCAGTGGGACATGACAAGTAGTACATTTTTAAAGAAATAGTCCTGGGAAATAGGTTTGAGAAATGTTGACAATTGTCATGGTTTAACACAACAATAAAGAAGACCATAAATGTATTGCCTGGAATAATATGTAGCTCTATGAAATGAAAATTATTCAGAAATTGTGAAAAATCAGAACTTCAAAGACTTGCACTTTATGTTAATCTGAATATAAGAATTCCATCTGGTCTGAATCCTGTCTCTGAAAACTGCCGATATTTTTGTGTTTTCAAAAGAAGGTGTAAGAATTTTACAGGAAACTGCTGTGGTTGATCTTTTCCTGAACTCTAATTGCTAATCTTCAACTTTTAGCAGCTCTTTCCATAAAATGGATATAAGTAATTATAATAACTGTGAACATCCACCCTATTTATATTATTTCCATATGAATATTTGCATATAAGTTCTTGACCTCATGTACTTCATGTCATGTAGAATATAAAATCAGCCACATGAAACAAGACCAAAGGTCCATCTAGCTTAATAATGCCTCTCACCTGCTATGTTAGAATTTTGTTTTGTGAGCCTTATTATTTGCAGAGTAACAAATAATGGATTATTCTTCTCTGTTAACTGTCTTAATTACATTAATGACGTTAGTCATCTCAACATTGACATTAGTCATCTTGGTGTGTTTTGTTTCTCTTTCGTGAAGCTGTTCCATACTTCTATTTATCTTTGATACTTTCTATAGTTTCATAGAAGCTATAGTTTTTCAGAAACTAAAATTATAGGGTTTTTTTCTGAGATGGGATGTCAGAACTGCATGCTTTGTAGATGTTGGGAACATGGTAGGTTTATATTATCTCAGAACTATTTCTGTCTCTTTCCTAGTAGTTTATGTTGTTTACCTTTTTGAATCCTGTTGCATATTGAACTGCTATTTTCAAAGAGTCATCCACAATGACTCCAAGGCCACCTCTTATTATAACAATAGTTAAGAGATCATCTTTTTATATGTTTTCACCTTATGCTGCCTTTATTGATTTTATGCATCCATTATCCATTTTAAGAACATTAGAATGATTATATTAGGTCAGATCAAAGGTTACTCTAGGCCAGTTTCCAGTGTCTCCAACACTGGCTAAAATAAACTGCTGTTGGAAAAAACCCATTAGAACAGGGCAATCATGTATTGTTACTTTGTCAGAATATTCTCCCCAGCTCCAGCAGTTTGCAGTTCAGGAAATTCCAGAGTCAGAGATACTGTCTTTGTAGTTAATGAATTTTATTTCCTGTTGCTCAGTACAGTATAATTCTTCTGCAAATGCTAGCAGTAAGTTTTAGATTTGACTGTCCTGACTAATTTTTATCACCAATAATACTTCCTCCTATTCTGTCCATATGCTGTTAGTCTTAATTGAAGTAATTAAGCCAATTAGTGTTCATCAAACTTTTAAGTTCATGTAGACACTCAGTTAATTGTTCATTCTACTTTTTTGGTCAGATCAAATGTAGTTTATGTTTTTTCCAATCCTTTGTTAAATCCCGAACTGTTTAATTTCCTACTTTGGCACATTACTAATTTTTTTCACCCAAGGTAGAAAGCACTTATTTGAGGAAGAGATGAATGGAATTTGAGCCATCCTGTGACTGTTTAAGCCGAAGCATGCTGCTGATGAAGCTGTAGAAATTCATGGTTATTCCAAATGCATTCTGTACCAGCTGCAACTGTTTAAGTAATTCACTATTTTTTGAGGAGATATGAAATGAATAGGGATAAAAATGGGAAGAACTGATAAGTGTTTTGATTTAAAATCTTTCTGCTTAACCCTTTGTTATGTTCACACCGGATTTTTGCAGAAATACTGTCCTTAAGCAAATGGTCTTTGACTGAAGATCTGCCTGAAAATATGACGGTCTCTTGTCTAGTGTTACATGTAGGATTAGATCCTGCATTATTGAAATTAATGAGAGTTTCTGCTTTGACCTTGTTTACAGGGAGCAGGACCTTGGACACCAATGTGCAGCTGGACACATTGAAAGATAAAAAGTTATCTGGGGTGGGTTTTTGTGTGATCGAGTATAGAGATAAGAACTCTAGCACTATTTACACTTCCAGCGCTATTTAAGTGCTGAATTCCTAATGTGCATTGACATTGCACAGTTTTAAAGGCGATATTATGTGCAACCAGAAATAAATGTTTGTCATTATTCCTTTGAACAATTTAATATTTTAAGCATAGTATGTTGGTTGTGTCTCATGGAAAGAACAGACGTGCAGTTTGCCTTGTGGGAAGAGGAATCAGCTGCAGTAATTTAGGCTTTTCTCCTGGTATTTCCCTATTATCCAATAATCTCTTTGATGAGGAACAGTCCCCAATTTTCTGTTCTCCCCTCTAAGTCTGGCACCTGCCCTCAATCTTTATTTATTTGGAGAAACAGGCCCCCCAAAATGCCTTTCATACTTAGCACTGCTGTTTCCATTTACTGCCTGATCAACCATTTTAGAGGCTGTATTCTTTACCTTAAAGGTTATTGTTGCTGGGGGAAAAAAGCTAAGTCCTAGATATGCCCTCTGGTCTTAACCAATATCTGTCCCTGAACCACAAGTTCTTGAAATGGGTCCATGTTAGCTATTATGATGAGTTTGCTATGACCCAGGCATTCAAGATCCAAAATTTTGTCTTTGCAACATTAGTAGAGGTGTGCTGTTGCTCCTTTCCTTGCTGCTCAGCCTATGGCATATAAGGAAGTTCTCTTGTTGAAAGGGAATCCTTTGCAGATCTTTTGTGACTAATATATTGCCTTTTTCTTCTCCTGTATTGAGGATTTAGTCCAAAGCCTCATTTCAGTTGAGCAGAACATGTGAAGGTTATGTCCCATGATCAAGCCTGCATGCGGGATACCTTGGTTTTCTCAGTTAGGGACATGTTTCTCAGGGGTTTTCTCTTTGCTGGTTGTTCAAGATGCAAACACTGTGCAAAGGGCAGCTAGACTCTGAAGTTTTTTTCTCAAATGAGTTAAGAAGGCTTTTGTCGTTTCATTTTCTCCTGAGCATGCCACCAGAGCCAAAATTTCATGTGCCATTTGGGTAAGTACATAGGCTAATCATATGGGTGAGGTGTTCATAGTAGCACTGGGGATGTCATACCCCCTAGTGATTTACTCTGTAAAGTCTATGGGTAAAATGCTGGAAGTTCACGCAGTGCTTGCCTCCTACAGCATCAATCTGTTATGCAGCTGTATCAGCTTTGGCAACATCCGCAGAGCACAGTAGGACAGTATCCACATTGGCTCATTCGCTATTGTTTCCTGAATGTTTCTGACCTGGCGGCTCTGCTTCTTGCATCTTTTAGATTATTAAGGCTACACTGACTACCATCAGCACTATACACGTTGTCCTGCCTGCATGATTCTACTTCCTGAGATCTCCTCCCTGATGTTTAAAATCTCTTCAGCTATCCCTGGCAACAGGAGTGTCATTTGTTTGCTACTCAGGGATCTAAACCATTCTGCTAGAAGGAATAGTGAGAAAATATATTTTTGTCTGATCATTAAAAGAAGAGCTCATGCCAAGGAGTCTAAGCTATCAATGTCAGTACCCAGTGGTACAAATGTATTTCACTCGGAGGGTATCTGCTTCTTGAACTGGCTTACACGGATCAACCTCCTTTCTCATCTGTCTAAGCGGGCTTGCTTATTTCTCAGCATAATTGCAGTGCTGGCTGCTAAACTATTTGGCTTTGTTTTCTAGACACAGATTCAAACCGCTTGACAGGTTTCTTCTCTGTGTTCTTGTGTTTGAATACTTTCTTTTCTCTTTTTAATGGAGGCCAGATGGTCTCTCACACATCACATCACTCCAAACTGTTCTTGATGTGGCAGACATAAGTTCCCATTCTATTGCATTACCTGTTCAACAGTGGCCATTTTCATAGCTACAGAGCACTGGCCCCTTTAGGACATGCAATACTCGTGGAGAATTTGCTGTCTAGTCATTCCTTCATTTTAATTTCCAGAAGTAAACTTCAGTCCACTGTCTTAAGAATTGTTAGACCAGTTCTGTTTGCCAGGAGCCTTCTGTTGCAAAGGGAACAATGTTTTACTAATTACTAATATTAGATGGTCTGTGCCTCCACAGTCTTTGAAGATTGTAAGCCTTGGCAATGAGTTATTCATTTTAGGTCTCTGATTTATGTTTCTTCCCAGCCAGGGAACATGCAATAGATATAGAATCCCCCTATTTTCTACATTCTGTACTCAGTTTTTGGGTGGAGTATCTGGCTACTGAAGGAGATTATTGAAATAACTGGTGAGCTAGGCATTCTGGCTTGGACATGTCTAGCAATCCAAGTACTCGAGAGAGGAAGTCAACCAGTATTTCAGAATGAATATATTCATTTTACTGAATAAACAGTAATTAATTACTGAAAAGGATAGATGGTAGTGCCTAATGGTAATATTCTACATGACTGCATTACCATTAACCCTTAGAAAACTTAGTTCTTCAGGGCACATGATGTTTTTGTCTTTTAAACATAATGGAATCTCTGTATAATGTCTCTGGTCTAGGCAGTGCTAAAACACGCACATAAGTTCCCCATCTAAGCCTCCACAACCTTGCTGCACAGCCACTCATTGCATTTTAATTTCACCATAATCTCAAGCAAACTTTAAAGTAACTAGTTTTGATATTTTCTGGAGGTCTAAACATTGTAAGGGTATTTTTTCCAGGCAATCCTTGTTTATGGAATGCTGCAACTATGGTCTTGATCCAGAGTATTTAGCTAGGATTTAGTAAGGTGTCAGTATGAATTACAGAAGAAGCTTCTATACAAAGCTTTCCTAGAAGTATAATCCTCAGAAGAATTAACAATTCCAGACTGCTTTGCTGAATAAATTTTAATATGTGTGTCTTGTAAACAAAAAAGACCATAATTGCATGTTTGGATGCCTTACATTTTTCTTTTACTGAATTACAGAATAGCAGTATTCCTTCATTACTAGACAAGTCTATGAGTTGTAGTGAAAAACAATTCATCTATTCCAGAATACTTACCGGACCATTGTCTTTTAAAGAAAAACATTGCTCTAAGAGGGAAACAGTGTATATAATGAAACGTGATTGTTTAATGACTGATTGGGAATGTGAAATTCTAAGAGGCAATAAAGCCTTCAGGACATATTGCTACTCAGTTTAAAACTGTGGAATGAAAATCGAAATTATTAATTTTAAGAATTAGTCTATGATTATGATCAGACGGAGCTGGGAATATCAGATTGCGAACAGGTAAGTATCTTCACATTGGAAAAATACATCAGTATTCACCTCAGTATTTTCTGGAAAAAAGTTTTGGCGTTTCTTTATTCATTCAAGGCTTTCTAAATACTTTTCTGTATATCATTTCTCTTGTTTAGACTTTTGGTATAAAAATAATCCAAAATTCATTGATACAGTTTTGTTTTCAGAGTCTGCTTTTCCCTGGGGAAAAAAGAAAAGTTTTATTTGCTATCTAGCTTCAATTAAAATTTGGGTAGAAGGGTTTTTTTCATTGGAAATGTCAGTCTGTTGCCGTTCCAACTGCAGGCTAACATCCATGCTCTGATAAATACCAATGAGCCTCCTCACAGTTTCTCAGCAGCTCTTTAAATAAACAGTAATTGAGTATGATAGACAGCAACACCATTACAACCTGTTGATGTCAGAAATTCTTTCTTTTTTGTAAGAGGCATTCAGTCTCTACTTCATGGATCAATAACCCTTCTCCAGATAATGTGTAACAGTCACTAAAATATAGGTCTATTAATGTCATAGTATGAAATTCTATGAGAAGGCGCTATAGGAAGTGACATTAGGATTCGCACAGTATGTTGGTCAGTGAGTAGCTAATGGTGCTAGGAGTCTGTCTCCGGTATTGCAGACTGGAAAAAAGCCCGTGGCTTAGGAGACATCGTCTGTGTCAATGAAAAGGTAGACCTTGAGCTGCAACTGGGATATATCATGGGGCTGCCAAAGGGAAAGGGAAGAAAGTTCTGTTTAAGTTCTCTGATAGTAAAAGGGTGCTCTGAGTTGGTCTAAGTCCATAGGTGATATGGTATGGTCCCAAGTATGCTAACTGCCAATGGCCCCAGTGGGCTGATCCAACAGCCACTGGAAAATCTTGTTTTGTGCCTTTTGGTTGTGCCCAGTGCCTCATTAGCGGTGGATAAATGAGATAGAGGGCACTATGCTGGGGTTACAGCACAGGAAGAAAACTTCTCACTGCATTTTTCTTGGAGAACTGCAGGTGTCACTAAAAATCACAAAGACAAATCCATTCTCTGGAAGCCAGGACACTGGGGAAATCTGGGGAAGTGGTGGAAAAGATGAATCCTTTTCCAGTTGCGGGGTGTGATAAGCCAACATAACAGAAAACAGGGTATTTTTTTTTTAGTGTCAGATCTGTCTCAGTGCTTTATGCATGCATGTCCTTAAAAAGTGCTAATTGTGGCTATAATTGGAGTTAGTAAGTTTTCCAAGTAGTCATTATGGTAAGAACAGTCTAAGAGGTTCAATTTCCATCTGTTACCAGATCCATGGCTTGAACAGCAAACTGATTTTTTTTTTTCTTAAAATTGGCTTTGTTTCTTGTGTTACACTTGTTTGTCACTGTGATCAGTATGTGGAAGATAAATAAGTCGCTGTAAAATATTTTTTTAAATTATTTTTAAATGCTTCTTCCTGAATAGTTGTAGGACTTCTGATGGTCACCATTTCTGGTTCTTTCTCTAGATTCTCTAGTGGTGAACGTTGCTTATTTAAGTGTTTTCTTTCCATAACTCCTTCAGCTTGGCTTTGCTTATTATTTAGTGGCTCCTGCTTTCTTAGGTCATCTCATAGGACATAAGGATATATCTACTTAGTGAAAAGATACAGAAAATATCTTGATAAACATGTTTTAATTAACGATACCGAACACTGTGGATAATGTAAGACAGTCTTGCATTCGCTTTGCATCTTTTAGTTTTCTACCTTTCAATTTTGGCATGAAGTAATGTGTTAAGTTTTGTCCTTGCCTGGGAGACAAAAAGTCTGGGAGTATTTGCAGTCAATGATCTGTCACGGTGTCAAACAGCGTATCAAGAATTTAATAAGACAATTACCTATGGACCATATTTTTTCTAAAACAATGGAAAATGATTGCTGCTAGCTGTAATGCTTTTAACAACCAATAATAACCTTTCCACCTTTCCACAAGAAAGGGATATCAAAGAAATCATTAAATACCTACTTAGGAGGAAAAAAGCAGGCAGGAAATAGAGAAAGAGATGGACAAACAGACAGACAACAGCAGGCTGAATCTGAAAGGTCAGTGTGTCTCTCCTGCTATAGAATGTGGTACAGTCTTGTTGGGCTAGGGTCTCTTGACTTCTGCCTCTGAATGGCCCTTAAATGGTGGATTATTTTAGAAAAGCTGTCTTTCCAGCATCAAACTACTGCTGGTTGCCTCAACTTCTGATTTCAGAACAAGTATAATTTGCATGCAGTGATGTGACTGCCATATCCACTTCCAGATTTGGAGGAAACGCTGATCATTTATGCATATGCAGAAGCAGTGTGAGGGTTAACTTCAAAACTGATTTGAGGAAGCTGTGTGATGGCCATAGTGGAAAGTGCAATTACTTTTGCCAAACATCCATGGCAAATATGAATTAACATCTCATGAAATGTGTTAAAAAGTGTTTTGCAGAATTTATTACATTGCTGTTTTATATCCTGCTGTTGGCGCAGCAGGTACAAGGGGTTAACTCTAGAAATATTTCATATCTCTGCCTTGCTGACTCTTTCTCATCTGTCAGTGGTCTCTGGTAGCCTCTTCTTGAAGAGTCTGTCCTAGGTAGTCCAGTAATGCATTTGAAAGGTTAATCCCATAGTTGAGTTCAGCTTCCACAGGAAACAGCATTAATAATGAAAAGAGCACTTTTCCAATTGAATTTCCATTTTTCCAAAGTTCTCTGTACCTTGTTTAAACATCTTCAGCACATGTCTGAAGGACTAATACTTACTAGTTTTTAAATTTTTTTCCAAAAATACTTCAATTTTCTCCAATCATTTGTATTGTTCCAAAGCAATAAATAAAGTATCATGCACATCTGTCTGTCTTTTTCTACCAGAAAAAGCTTTACCCAGAGCTTTCCCACTTTCATTTTTCACTTCGTCTTTATTGGCTGAAAATCAAACGCCTTCTTGTTTACTCTGGCAGGCTGTTGAAGGTTATGACTGAGCCCCTCCATTTTCTTTCTTTGTTATATTTACAGTAGTGATCAGAAATGTAAGGCTTCCTTTATGTGTTTCTTTGCTGAGAATTCCTATCAAACAACACTGCAGACATAACCATTCTTGGCACTTACTGCCAAAATTTCATTAGCTGATGCCTGTGTCATATTATCACTTGCTCATTTCAGTCTCCTCTTAAAATAGGGTCGTATTGTGCCTTTAACCACATTTTCATTACCTGTCTTTGACACGTTTCTCCTTCAGCTAAACATCTTTTGAAGATGAATTGAACATAATATTCAAAGATTCATTGCACCATCAGTAACCTTTACACAGTTTATATTGTTTTTCAGTTTTTTTTCTCTGATATACTAGATTCTCAGTTTGACCTTCTGGGACTCATTTGTTTTCTAAAAGATATCAGTGGGTTTTGCATCATACTTACTCTAACTACAACATCATTTATATTTCTTAGATTCAATATTTGGGTTTTTGGGTTTTGCACTGTCATAATAATAAAACTGGACTGTGAGGGCTTTCTCTATCTAGTTCATTTCACTATTTGGTTCTTTAAGATTATCACACTTGGATTTCTAGCACAGCAAAAGAATGGTCAGATTTCATATAGATAGATTTGATGAAAATATTATGACGTGAGAAATATTATATATCATAGTCTAAAAATCTTTTAAAAATTAAGTAAAAAAAATCCGATAAAACACAGATATGTTCCTTGTACATGAATGTTTTTAATTAGTTGACAACTACATTTTGTTCTGTTCATGTAATAGTGTTTGCAAGTACCAGGTTGTTTAAGGATTCGTTGTACTGCTTGGAATATTGGAAAATGTTATGTATGTGCTCATATTCATATGTATAATATGTATAACTACTTATTACATTATCAAGTTATATGAGAAATATCTATGCATATAATATATATAAGTAATTGAGACAAATTAAGACTTTACAATTACCTCTCTGGATAAAATGTACCACTGTATGTATAAATACCACCTAGAGTTACCTTTTACAAACCTGAATGGGTGGTGAGAAGACTTGTATTGCACGTGCATCAAAAATTTTGCTGGCAACTGCCCCCATCCCCATCCAGCACCACAAGAATGGCTTGTTTCCTTAAGGAAATACAAACGAACAAGTGAAGGGAAAAGTCACTAAATACCAGAATGAGAAAACCCACAAAATTAAAAAAGATGAAAAATAAAATATTCACAATTTCATAATAAACTGAAAATCAGGTGGAAGTCAAACCGAAGAAAGTAATAAAACAGAAATGAAAACATACAGAATAATGTATGCGTGTATACTAAGATATATTCAAAAGCAGAAATAATGTAATTAGTGATCAAAACTTGTAGATTTCTGCCACAAACTCATATCTCTGTGCGATTTTGGCCATCTTCCTGTGAGAAGGCAAGGCTTTTAGAAAGCGTGGAATTCTCACAGATGAAGAGAGACTTTAATGTTGGCACACAGATGCTCCATTGGCTTCTTAAGTTGTTGATCTAGAAACATTTCTTATTC
The DNA here is from genome assembly GCF_000699105.1 of Pygoscelis adeliae. Lineage (NCBI taxonomy): Eukaryota > Metazoa > Chordata > Aves > Sphenisciformes > Spheniscidae > Pygoscelis > Pygoscelis adeliae. The sequence continues at coordinate 3,746,213 of NW_008824031.1, forward strand.
CAGTAAAAGAATATATGGTAGAGCTGCAGGCTGTGGAGCATCTCCACTTTCTCCTGCAAGAGAGAACGCTTCAGGAGACTGAGTTTTCTTGGGAATGCAGAGCCGTAGGAGAGGGTTCTTCTCCTTGAGCCTGCCTGGGAGAGGAAGAAGAAAATGGTCAATTAGTCTAAAGTTCAGTGCCATTAGTTTAGTACAGGGGATGGCAAGGATGTTTTCTTTTTACTGCCTTTCAGTTATGAAAAGCAGAGCCTTCGTTCTATTCCTGAATATATTTTTTTGTGTCTTTAAGTAATCTTGAAGAGAGACAGAATTTGTGATCAGCAATGATTCCCGAGTGCTTTTTATAAGTGCTAAGCACGCTGTCTTGCCCGCATTCTGCTTTGCTGGCTAGCTTCATTTTGTGCCCTATCACTATTAAACCATTCCAAGTGTCATCCCAGAAATGGTTGCACTTCACCGAGATAAGGTGAGCTTTGAATGTAAAGTCCTGTCCTGAGATATATTATGTGCCTGCAAATCCTATTCACCTCACTGGAAATTTGGAATCCTGTGTAGGAGAAGGTTGGAGGACAGCAAGTTCATTTTTATAAACGCATTGCCATGTTTTCCTTTGAGACTGACTCCTGAACTACCCTACAACACAGTTCATTGTCTAGAATTTTCCTTAGCAGTCCTGTCTTAGCTTGTCCCAGAGCCAACATCTGTGTTCTTCCTTTAAATCCTCATTTGAGGGAAGCTGGCTCACTTGGCAGGCAGAGTTACTGGGACAAATATATACTGGACCTCAATGTAATTCCCTCATGGGCAGATGTAGGCTGACATTTTTGCTACTGCTTGTTGTTTGGTGGAAGGTTGCAAGGCCAGGTTGGGTGTTGGTTAGATGATGAAGCTTATATACAGTGGAAAACAGTAGAAATACATGAAGCCTGAAAAATGAAGAATCCATCATGGTTTTGCATCTGTGATTTTCCATTGGTTTGGGACATAACCATTTGATTTTGGCGTTGTTCCCATGTTCGTGTCAATAAATAAGATAGCTAAACCTCCAGGGAATTACTGTCTCTTAATCAAGCCCATCATTAAAGTGTGTACACAGAAATGGGCCTAGAGACTGGAATTCCTGCCAAAACCCCAGAAGCCAAAAAAGAACATCAAGATTTTAAAAAACATTCCTGTAAGACATTTACCAATGTTTATGCAATTCTCAGTCCATCTCTTCCACTGCTGCTTTCTGTTGATTGAGAGCATAAGGTGTTGTGTTTCCTGTAAGTCAAGAGAAGCTTCTGGAGAAGGAGACAGGAGCAATGCCTTTTTTCACCTTGATTTCATTATAATCTTAATTTTCATCAAAGGATTCTCTTGGGTGCCCCTCTGGGCTTCAGCAGTCTGCAGAGCCCCGATTAAGCAAGGCTCTCATTTGTTTTTAATAGTCTCAGATTTCACTCTGTGAGTGCCACAGCATGTTTGGAGGGCCTGTGGACATTAAGATTTTAAATCTTTCTCTGAAATGTGTTTATGAGATGCGCATAGAATGTGCATATTTATATAAATGTTTAATGTATGTATAAACTTATATTATTTTATCTTGTTGCATTTACTTGCTGCTAAGAACCGTTCAGTCTGATTTGTATGTATATTGTAAGAATACATGCAAAGAAACACATGGTATTAGCAGTATTAGCACAAACCTAATGGGAGCATCCATTTCAAGGTCTGGATCTGCCAGGTATTTACTATCACATGGTCATTAGGTTTCAGAGTGTGCGTGTATTACATGCACATACAAATATACTGTCAGCTGCAAGGTTCTAACATTGAAAATCAGACCTTGAATCTTAGCTTTTTTGTATTTCCAGGTTTTCTCCACTTCCCTCAGTAGTGTGAACAAACTTTGAAATTAAATTTTCGTCTTTGAAATTAAATTAATTGCAGAAAATAGTAATTAGGTATGAATCTTCTTTTTAACTCTTGTAAGAAATTTGAACCTATAATTAGCAGTGGCGAGGGCAAAAAAGAATAGCTCAAGAGTTACACTGACATGAAGTGCATTCTTCTACTGACTTCTATATCTTTCCCAAATGAAAAAAACAAACAAACAAAGCTCAACAAACAATCCACACAATTGGTGGACAGATGGTACAGAGCAGAACCAGATTCCTCTGCAGAACTGCAAAGCTTTCATCCCATGCAGTTTCTGCACTGATACAGATTTTACCCATCCATCTGAGCTGTTAAGTTTTTGTGCACCGAGTGTGAGACTCATAGATTTGGCTCCTGCATCGACGCACCCCCACAGATAGGGGTATGTCTTACATATTTTCCTAGCACAGTGCCAGAATCTTTCTCCTACTCCATGACCTGATATACCAGCTGCAGGTGGTTGGCAGCTCCTCTCATCCCCTGCCTCCCGGTGCACTGGTCTGTTGAGTGGGATAGCCTACTGGGCTCCATGTCCACCAGTGCTTACCGAGGTGTCGGGCTCCAAGGAACCTGCTCGCTGGCACGTTTCCTGGCTGCAGCACAGAAATGCTGGCCTCTTCCCCACTGTAAGCCCCAGCACCCAGATATGCCTCCTGCCCAAGGACCAGTCCACAGTTTTGTCTTATTCATTGGAAAAGAAGAAACGTGAGAGGACTGAGCCATTTGTAAATTAAGTTATGCAAAGCTACAGTCAATTTTGTTTGCCAAAGCTGGATGATTTGAAAAATTTGTTCGCATATTTCTTCCAGCCTGTATCAAATATTCTGGAAAGTCATCTGCTTCTTCAAACATCTTTTTGGTCCTCTGTTGTATCTGGATAAATGAGTCTGGGGACTCCTGTTTTAGTGGACTTGTGAGATATTGTTACTTCTACTTTTGTACTGATAATTCATCAAATTGTCACTATTTTTCAGACACCAAAAAGAAATATTTCATTTGTTTTTTCATAGCTGATTCCGCTGGTGTGGCTTTTTAAATTTTTGCTTATTTCAGGTCTGGCTCAGCCATATTTCGTCAGGCAAAGCTGCCACCAAAGCTTGATGGGAGATTTGTCCAAGTAAAGGCTCTAGGAATTGACATGTATTATTTTACTGTGTCTTTGTGTTGTTACTGTCTTCCATTTGAATTGGAACATAGATAATTATATTCTAGTGTAAAACAACTTTGTTTTTTTATAAATAAAATATTTGTTTTACTATCCAAAGCCTGGAAACACCTTCAAAGAGGTGATTTTAGTATCTTATAATTTTCTGTACACCATAAATGGTTACTTGGAATGTGCTTCTAGTTGTCTGCCCTAAAAGGAAAAAAATACTGACCAAAAGAATTTAAAGTGCTTAAGAGTTTTAACCACAAAGGATACACAGAGAGGCTAGAATGGCACATGGTGCTGAGCCTGTCAGATTCTTAAAATACCAACAATTTGGTGGTCTATAATCCTGTCACTCTTTTCATGTATCTGAAAAAAAATGCTTAACATCCTCGTTAATTGAAACTAGAGCTTTCAGGCAAAAGATTTGATTTTTCCAATATCAATGTTATAAAATCAAGGAGGATTTAGAGTAAAAGCATAGGGGTCTACTTTCTAAAAAACCTACTGACGCTTTATAAAAAGGTTTTGCAAAGCAGTCTACTCAGAAATGTTCTCTTGTGTATCATGTTATCCACAATTTCTCTTTTCCCATTTGTATTGTTGAGGAATTTTCTTTACAAGCTTTGTGTTTTAAAATCCATGTGCTCCTGTTTCTTCCTACCCATGTGAATTAATCCTTTATTTGTGACTTCATTCCACTGAAATTTTTATGATGTCACAAAAGATCAGATCCAGAAAAAACCTAAGAATTGGTCAGTAGAAGTTAGTGCTCAGGATTTCACAGGGTTGAGCCCACTGAAAGAATTACAGTCATGTTGAAGCATGATTTTCTAGTAAAAGCCAATGAGCTTTAAATGTGAAGTGGTCCAAAAAATATATGAAGCATAAGCATGAATGTTTTGAAATAAAATGTTTTCCAGCATTTTCTGTGAAGGGTCAGCTATACAATTCCAAAAAAAATAATTATTCTTGTTTTAAAATCTAAGAATAGAAAGATTTTAAACCAGAAATTATGGTACTAAATAGCACATAATCTACAGTGTACAAACCTAAAGACATTCTAGAATCAACTTGAGCTTTATCATCTTTATTGTAATCATCTTACGATTATTTATTCCAATACATTTATTCAGGGATGTCTGGTTGTCTTCACCCTTTTCTTATCTATGTCTTACAAGCAAAACATATATAGACATGGTCTGGACCAACGAAGCAGGAAATTGCAAAGCCTGATGAATCTTATTTGTTGAGCCACACATGGTTGGTGTTGTTGGAGTTTGTTTTGGGGTTTTTTTTGAGGGTGGGTGGGGTTTTTTTTGTGAGAAAAAGTTTTCCTCTCCTCAGCAGCAACAGTAGTGACAGCAGAGAAGGACCAAGCCATTTTGAACTGCGGTAGGTGGGTTAGTCAGGCTGCCATAGCTTTTCAATACAATCAGTTTATTCTTTATGCAAACCATTTCACTGAATAAATGGAGACAGGGTAGGTGCTTCTGTGGGCAGAAGACTAGATGGGGCAAACTTCCTTTATCATTGCTTTATATTATTTTTCTGCTACATAGCATGTGCTTACAGATGTCTTTATCCAGACAAAGGATAAAGACAAAATGAGATTGTAGGAAAATAATTTCTGAGGATAGGTAGCTTGAGAGTTTATAGTGTGCATGCTGAGTCCATTTGATCTTGAGAATAAGATCAGATCTTCATTTTACTGAGGTGTATGTATATTCTTAGAAATTTTCTCCATCTGACAGCAGCAAGGTATATAGGAGAATGAAAGTGAGTGTCCTTCCACCAAAGAGAAAGAAGGACATCCGTGGTTTAGCACAAGATATTCGTGTATAGTGGGAAAGATGGGATCTTAAAAGGCTCTGTTGACCTTCATCACTAAAATGAGAAGGGGACCAAATCACAAATGTGAGAGTTGCCTCATATTGAAGTCTGACCATAAATTCCTGTATGCAAACTATTTGTGCATTTCATCTTTGTAGATACTAGCAGACTTGTATCTGGGAGAAGAGCTGAGAAATTAGTGGTTTCTCAAACGGGATGATTACCTTTAGTGCTGTGTTTTTATTTGATGCTTGACATATTGTAAATTCCATACGAAACAGCCTGCCTGCACTGTGATGTGATACCCCTGTGACTTCTGCTCCCTAACTGGATGGAACGGGCTGTTTTCTTCTCTCTGTCTTCATTTCTAGACTAATAAGCTTTTAGAAAAGGTACAATCTTGTAACAGTGTTCATAAGCTCTTGTCACGTATCATACATTACACAAAGTCTCCTAGGTATTCTTTGATTTCCAGGTTTTCCAAACATCTCTCTTCCAGATACTTTTTGAATGATTATTTCCTTCAGCTTGCGTTTTTCCGGAATGAATCTCATTTTGGGTGATATCCAAAGCCCATTGAGGTCAGAAGAATGTCTCCTGTTGACTTCAGTGGGCTTTGGATTTCTTCCTTCATTTCCTATATCCAGGAGCCAAATTCTGCACACCTTATTGTTTTAATGGGAATTTTGTATAAGGAAGGCAAGCAGTATTGGCTTCCATAGTCTGATATTTTCGGACTCCTTTGCGTTGTATTTCACTCTTTTCACTAGCATTCGTAATGGTACAATATAATTTACAAATGCAAGTGCTGTTTATCTGTCATCATGGATAGCTAATGGAAATCTTAAGTAATACTGAGTGAACTCTGTTGTGTCCACTACCACCTCTTTCCAGACTTGATATATGTTCTTCCATTACCTTTTGTTTCAGTCTTTTAATTACTTTGCAGTTCATAAGGTTTTGTCAGTGTTTGGGAAAATGTGAATCATTTGCGGGTAAAGTTTTGAAAGGCAGTGTAATCAGATATGAAGTCCAGTTACAGGTTATATTCTACATAAAATAACTTTCGCCCAGATTCAGGAAAGTGCTTTAATGTGTGCTCGAGTCTACCCCTGTTAAGAAATGCAAGTAGATTTTTAAATGTAATTGTCTAAGTGGGACTTTGGTCTCAATAAAAGTTAAGCAAAACTTTATATTCATTCCTGAGTAGGGAGATCTTTTCAAATTGTGTCTTTTATATATCAGTTCCCTAAAGATTAAGGATTCCAAACTATTCTACAAAGTTGGTACCTGTAAAGACTATTCACCACTACAGTATGGTTATCTCTGAAGTGAGTGTGCTATGTATCTTACCTAGGATTTGTCATTTAAATTTAAAACTGGAGTGAGTTTAGCGGAGGGCCACCAAGACGGTCAGGGAGTTGAAGGATTTGCCTTAGGAGGAGAAGCTGAGGCTTGTTCAACCGGAGAAGATATGACTTTTGGGGGACCTTATAGTAGGAGGTCATCAAGAGGATGGAGCCAGGCTATTCACAGTGCTGCGTGATGGGAGGACAAGAGATAACGGACAGAAGTTGAAACAAGACAAGTTCAGACTGGATATAAGGAAAAACTTTTTCACAGTGAGGGCAGTCAAGCATTGGAACAGATTGCTCGGAGAAGTTGTGCAGTCCTTGAAGGTTTTCAAGACAAAACTGCATATGAGTAAGCTCGTCAGATCTCATAGCTGACCCTGCTTTGAGCCAGAGGCTGGACTAGATGAACTCCAGAGATACCTTCCAACCTGAATTATCCTATGATCTTTTGATCCTATTCATGTTTTCTGTTGCTTATGGTTCTAGTATGCTCTTGGTCTCTCTCTGGGTTCATACATTTTTTTCTAATAGCATTTATTCAATTATTTTTCTAGAAGGAGAAGTGAGAGGTACTGGAAACTAAGTGCTAAAATTCCTTGGACTTCCATAGGAAAAATGTGAATCCATATTTCTCCCTTTTGAATTTTTACATTTCTCAGTACCTGCTCCTCTTGGCATACAATTTAATTGTCAGTGGTTCATAAATTAACTAGCTAATTCCTTTATGATCCGGGGATGCATATGTCCTCCTTCTGGTTTATATTTTTTTCTAGCTGTTTTATTAAGTGCTTGATATAAATAAATGTACCAGAAAGATTCTGCTGCTCTAGTTGCTTGGCCATCTTTTCCTTAGTTTTCTTGTTAAAGACGAATTTTTAAAAATTATTCCTCTATTCTTTCATTTTCCCTTTTTAATCTTTTATCAATTTGAGTAATATTTCACAGAATCACAGATCACAGAATGGTTGGGGTTGGAAAGGACCTCTGGAGGTCATCTGGTCCAACCCCTCTGCTCAAGCAGGGCCACCTGGAGCCAGTTGCCCAGGACCATGTCCAGACAGCTTTTGGGTATCTCCATGGATGGAGACTCCACAACCTCCCTGGGCAACCTGTGCCAGTGCTCAGTCATCCACACAGTAAAAAAGTATTTCTTGATGTTCAGATGGAAACTCCCATGTTTAAGTTTGTGCTCATTGCCTCTTGTCCTGTCACTGGGCACCGCTGAAAAGAGGCTGGCTCTATCTCCTGTACACCTTCCCTTCAGGTATTTATATTCACTGAGGACATCCCCCTGAACCTTCTCTTCTCCAGGCTACACAGTCCCATCTCTCTCAGCCTTTCCTCATGTGAGGTGCGCTCTAGTCCCTTAATCATTTTAGTGGGCCTTTGCTGAACTCTCACCAGTAGTTCTATATCTCGCTTGTACTGGGAAGCCCAGAACCGGACACAATGCTCCAGGTGTGACCTTACCAGTGCTGAGTAGAGGGGAAGGATCACATTCCCCGACCTGCTCACAACACTCCTGCTAATGTAGCCCAGGGTAACTTTGGCCTTCTTCGCAGCAAGGGCACATTGCTGGCTCATGTTCAACTTGGTGTCCACCAGGACCCTAGGTTCTTTTGTGCAAAGCTGCTTTCCAGTTGGTCCTCTCCCAGCATTTATTGGTGCATGGGGTTACTTTAACATATTTTGATTTCATACTTAACAGAGAACCTGCAAGGATAAAGACCAGCAGCTGAAGAAATCTAAAAAGGCACAGGTAGTTACCTAATGCAATCTATTCATATGCATAGAGCCTTAGTTGGGCTGTATGTAGAATTACAGGTTGACTGAGCAGGTGAAGCCCACCATTTCAGATCATGCTTCAGTGCTGTTACTACCACAGACTTTAAAATTGATATCAATTCCTCTATTACAATTAGGTAATTTTTTGCAGTATTTTTCCTTATCTTCCAGTATAATCTTTAGTGTCAGCCTAGGTATGTCTGGGGCAGGATGCTTTCATTTTGTTTTGGTATCCCCTACACGCATACAAACATCTTGTAGGATGCTTCAGGGAATGTTAATCTACAGAGACCTACTCTGTACCCAGAAAATTTAATCTATGAAGAGATACTACTAGACAAATGTTGTTTCTACACAGAAGATGTTAAGAATTCCTCAGAGGTAGTTCTTGCAGTTTGTCAACTCATGACATGTAATGGACAAACAGATGTGGTCAGGGAATGAACTTTTTTGTTTCTCTTTCTCAAAAAGATCAAGACTTTGTAAAAGGAAGTCATCCCAAGCAGGAACAAAAAGACAAGTTGTTGAACATCTTCGGGAAAAAAAGATTCAAATTAATACTACTTTGGGTCCTTTGAATTTTAGTGTTTGGCTAAAATAAAGATATTAAGTTTAAACATTTGTAATTTTTAAAATATAAAATATTGTAATGTGAAAATTTTAACCTTTCTTTTCCAGAAATGTCTGATTGAAATATATCTACATTTTAGAAGTGTTTTCCACTTTGTCAAGAAAAGCTTAGATTAAATTAAATTTCTTTTAGGAAGGGGTTCAATGGAAATGAGTTTTCTAGTGGAGAGTTGCTCGACACATTTTTAGCACTTTGTGCAAATCATTTAACTAAAATACCTCAGTTTTCTTCCCATGTGAGAGGAGAGTTATATAGTTTATTGGCCTCATAGAGTGTTAGGATAACTAATTTTTATTTATTAAGCACTGTAGAGACAAAGAAACTCAATCCCCAAATGGAATTATAAAAAAAAACCTGTGGTAGTCTAAATGCCACCAACTTTCAATGAAATTAAAAGGCACTATCAGGAATACTCTGAATCGCTGATATGAATTAATTAAAAGAAATAGTTTCATTAAATCACTAAAATATCTGTAGACTTTGTTGTCCAGAGTTACATCAGGCAGCCATTATGTGCAAAAATGTATACACACGTTTTGTCCCAACTTAGAAATGGCATTTAATTTCATCTGTCACTTTACCAGCTAATCATTTGGTACTGTGAGATGCTTCTATACGTTGCCTCAAACAACTTTAGTTTTGACTATCCTGAGTAGTTTCATATCATCAGCAGAACGTATAAAGTTTCTATTTACTCGGTATTTGAGATTACTCATGAGTATGCTGAACAGCACAGATTCCAGCAGAGACCTTGTAACGCCTAGCAAGTAACCTTCCTCCCTTCTGACAATTGACCATTAGTTCCTTCTTTTCTTTCCTACCTTGGAAAAAGCTAATAATGCACAAGAGGACCGTTCCTCTTGTGCCACGATAGCTTCACTCTTTTAAAGGCCTGTGAATTTTCCCAGAGCTTTATGGAAATCCCAGTCATATGCACCCAAGTATCCAAATATAGAATTGCAACACCACAGTTACCAGGTCATCTTATCCACATGTTCCTTTAGACAAGCTTAATACATTTTTGAGACATGACTTCTATCTGCAAATCTGCATTGATTCTTCCCCGGTTAAAATCTGTCACAGCTGTAACTCCCATCATATTGCCGTGCTAGGGTGAACTTGTTAAAATATGCAGTCTTTGTCTTCTAAATTATTTGGATGCTTACCCTTTGATTACCCCAAGTATTATTTTGCTTTTTTTCATAAATGGTATTGAGGGGACATTTTATGGAAAAAGAAGGTAAGACTGAACAAAATAACACTTATTTTTGTGACTAAATTATTAGCATTGGAGAGTTCATTGAAGAATGCTTATAAAGAAAATCGAATTCTGGCAGTATATTTTGTGCAAGAAAAAAACAAAACAAAAAATCCTTCAAGGTGAGTCAGTTCCTGAACCTCTACATCTGTATAGCTAACTAATTAAATATTATTTTCTTTATGAGCTCTCTGATACTGTTTTCTGCGTTTTGATTTTCAGATGCATATGTAGGCAAATTTTATAAAGTGGATTAATCTAGGCTTTGGCTTTCATTCAGCTATGTCTGGCATATACAAATCTGAGCTCTGTAATAGAAGAGTCTGTTTTGGAGACATGCACATTCACATCAGTATCACGTTTCTAAATTTCACAACAGTCTTAATTTTCAGAGCTTCATACTTTGTATGTGCTAGATTTCCCTATTGTGTCAATTGGGTTTTCTTTCCGGGAAGCACTGAAAAAAGCGTGTGTAAATTCAGATGAAAATTTCCTGTGCTGTTGACATTTTCTGCTGTTGAAAATGTAGCAACTCAATTCTGATTTTCAGCTTGCTTTAAACTTACAGAAATGGTACAACTGCCGCCTGTTTCTAATTATTCCTGAAAAGCCAGTAAGAGGTAGTATGAAGGCCACTCAGGAGAATGATTCAGAGTAATCTGGAAATTTTAGCTACTGATCTTTGACTGATGACGTTCTCTTTGCTAAGCCTGACGTGTGCTGCCCAGACCAGAGGTTGTTTGTAGTGTCCACTGCATCCTGTTCTGCCCAAGGCACGACATCTCAGCGATGGGGGTTCAGAGAAGATGGCGATATTCTTTTTCTTAGAAGCAGTACAAAATAATGAAACAGAAGGGGCTTAAAGACACTCTTCTGGTAACGATAGCTTCGGTGAAAATTTGAAATCTCTACAGCTGATCAATGACATCAGCAGTTACCAAAGATCTTAGCCCATCACTGCTACAGTCTTACGACAAATGTTCAAAACTGGATGTCCGTATTTAAATAGGCTCCTGAATCTATAATGATAATGAGTTTATAAATAGTTTGATGTTTAGCTGAGTTGGCTATATCTGTATCTCACAGCCATTCACTGAGATTTGTGGATATCTGTCATTGAGGTGTAACAACCTTGCTGACACTGGGGAGACTAAATATGGATTGAAAAGCTTAACAGTAGGCAACTGTGCTAATATTTTGGCCCTATTTCCTAGAAAAGATCTTTTTCTTTTTAATCTTAAAAAAAACCCACAGTGAGTAAAGCAATTTTTAAACATCTTGGCCTGGTAGTTACAGCATCCTCCAAAAGCTTAGGATTGGTACAATAAAGTAAAAAAACTGGCCAAGATTTCTTAAAGATACCTAGAGTAGGAGCAAAATCCTACTAAAATGGAAGGCAAGTTTATTGCTTTTCCACATTTCTGGGTATGAGGCAGTGAGACAGAAAAGCCCTGTATGATCTGGATTTAAATGAGCAGTTTCAGTATGATTCTGCTTTCTTTTATGTAGACAAATAAATATATGTGTGTGTGTATAAAATCCCTCACCTAACTTTGATTCTTGAGGAGTCTTGACAACTCGTAGCTTCCTGGCTTACTGCATTAATGTGATGTGAGGAAAAATGTCTTTACTGAAAGAGTGGTTAAACATTGGAACAGGCTGCCCAGGGAAGTGGTTGAGTCACCATCCCTGGAGGTATTTAAAAGACGTGTAGATGAGGCGCTTAGGGACATGGTTTAGTGGGCATGGTGGTGTTGGGTTGACGGTTGGACTCGATGATCTTAGAGGTCTCTTCCAACCTTAATGATTCTATGATTCTATGATTCTATGATTAATGCTACTATTTAATATGGATTCTTTTCTATTTCGCTTAACACTGTTCTCGCCTTTTCTTAAGCAAATCTCACTCATCCTACCTCCATTTCTCAATGATGTGTTTATTTTCACAGTTCTCTCAACCATCTCTTGCACAGGCAGGCTCACTGACCATTTTTCAGTAACTTTTGAGACCTAAGAATGTACTTTCTTCATATGATCAGCTGGTAATTTGAAATCTAGGTCTCTTCATCCTCTTATTTCCTGGCAGCTTTTTCTAAAGACTATCATGGGGCAGCCAGTCATCCTCGAATGCTTCATGCAAGAAGCTGATCTCTACAGAAGCTCAGATAACTGTTGTCTTTAGGGATTTTCTTTATTGAACGCCCATTGTCCAGTGCTATGTGCTTACCTTGAGGTATATTTATTCAGTGTGTCACATGAGCATCTGCAGAGCAGATAACAGCAATTTGTGGAACTTCTGTCCTAAGCTGCAAATAACTCCTTTGTAATACAAGCTGCCTCATCCCTCATGCACAAGAAAAAGGAGAAAGCATTGAAACATACAATGAAAATGAACTAATAACTTTACCATAGCTTAGTAATGTTTCTTTTTTTCTCGTTGAAATGGAAAGCTCTTCAAATAGTAGAATGAAGATTTATATTTTTATTGTCAGGGACAGTATTTAGAACTACAGCTCCTAAAGATAACCAGCTCCTCTGTTAAAAGGCTTTTTTGAAAATCACTGCAAGGAGCAGGCAGGAATTCTCCCCTTCCTATATTCACTGTTGCACCAGTGAATTCTGTGCTGCCTCTGACATACCAGACACATGGCGTTGCTGGTGTTCAGATATGATGAATTATGGCTCAGACCTGATGTTTCGCTGTTAGTTTTATGGTATAGCATATACTTTATTTATTAAACTATAAACCCGAATAAAACTCTTACATAAAGAAAGCTCTCAAATGGTCACAGGCTTAATGTCCCTCCATCCTTTTTACAGGAAGAAAAATGACTAAAACTTGAAGTCAGACTCTGGCATGCTTGAATACCATATGCCTGCACTATTGAGAGACTGGAGCAGAGTATCTGGAGAAAGATGAGAGAGTGTGGGTGGCAATAGAAAAAACAACCACGACTGTAAGTTAGCAAGATAATATCCTTACTTTCTTCTGTGGGTCTCAAGAGTGATTAAAAAAACATTGGTGTTTTAAAAATATTGCTGAAGACTACAGTGTGACTCATAATGCTTCAGAGAATGGAATTCTTGGAAGTTTCACTGTAATGCCAGATTTTAGAATGGAGGGCAGCAGAGCTGCAGAGAAGTAACACAAGGCTATGTTGACGGAGAAAGAACATCTCTGAGGAAATGCAGGCGAGAGAGAAAGAAAGGAAAGAGAATGAGCCCGGGGAGACATGACAAGACAATTATTTATACTGGGAACTGTTGCTTGCCCTGATGGGAACGTTTCACTGCTTTTTGAGATTTTATTGCCCAGCACGCCTGCCTACACAATGCTTGGTCATATGCACAGCAGGGGAAGATATGTAAACATGTTGGCCAATGAATGAAAGCAGTTACATGCGACTCCAAAAGTCCATCCTAGAGCTGGCCTGAAACTTTTGAATAGAACTTTTTTTGGGGGGAGGGGTAAATTTCTGGTAAATTCAGCTATTTTATGAGGGAATGTATTGGCTAAAAGTAAATTTTCATTGGGAAGGTTTCTCAAGTCAGAACAGACTTTCTGGTCAGAGTAAAATAAAGAAGAATGACAATTATCTGGAATTAAATAGTAGCCTCACAGTTGTGTCATGCACCTGATATTCTGCTTGATACTGTTAACATACCTGTTTTATATCCTAAATAAGTACCTTTGCTAGGAAAGTGAGCAGTCTTTCTCCCACCATCCCCCACAAGTGCTGATCAGTACCTATTCCCCTAAAGTTCCAAGGAAATGGTTTGTGTGTTTCACAGGCTATGACATTGGCAGGGATATGGAAACTCCAGGTTCAGATCCATGAACATGGGCTGGGCTCATACCAGAACCTCCTCCTTTAAGTGAGTGTCCTAACTGTCTGGCAGCTGAGGTATGATTGAATTCTCACTATTACTTGCAGGGGAAGAAGATAATGTTTATACCGGAACCCTAAATGCTGAAATCTAGGCTTATATCTATGGTTTGTGCATATGGTTAAACAAAACATGTTGGTTCAGAGCGCTGAAAATGTGTTGATGGCTAAAAGGTGGATCATGCTGCTGTCCATATAGAAACTTCGTATATCTTTTAAACATTTAATGATTATTCATCTGAAAATTCACATCTGAAAAATGTAATGACTTGATATTTGGTACTTCCTCACTGAAAAAAAAAATCATATATCCAGCGGGGGAGCAAATATGACACCATTCATATAAATGATGGTCATATATCACAGTTAAATACATACCCTAAGTGAACAATTAGTTGATATGTTCTTGGCTGAAATTTGTTCATGTAATTTGATTGATGAAGTTGTTACCGTAAGTCCCATCTGGGTCTCCAAAATCTGTTACCGTAAGTCGGCAGATGAGAAACTCTCTAAGACTCAGTTTGGAGTTTTAGAAAGCAGGCATTTTTTCAACTGCAAAATATTCAAGGTTTGAAAGAATGCCTTAATACTTACAAAACAATGTTCTTCACTCAGGGGCTATTTGGTCCGGGGATCGGAAGGAATCCTCTCCGAGAATCCCTCGGTGCCGGCTGAGGTTCCGCGATCCCAGGATCCGTCGAGGCTCAAGAGCAGGGTCCCATCTGGGTCGCTAAAATCTGTTACCGTAAGTCGGCAGATGAGAAACTCTCTAAGACTCAATTTGGAGTTTTAGAAAGCAGGCATTTTTTCAACTGCAAAAAAGTCAAGGTTTGAAATCCACAAATCAAGCACACCTACGCCAAGATCACTGTTACATTTACACACAAGAATTACAAGGTAGTACACTCCCAGTTACAATGATTGGTTAGTGATTTACATACAATTATAATATCTGTTGTGTCATTCTCTTCTGTTACTACGCCTGCGCGGGGGAGGGGTCTTCACCTGGGCAAGGGTCTTCTTGACCTGTGGGTGTGTTTTTTAGTATTATAATGAAGGCAGTTCACTTCAGGACACCTTAAAAGTAAGTTTTGTTGCCAAGTTGGCCAGCTTGATATCCACCTCGCCAGGTTGTCACATAACTCATCCTATATACAATAGAACCTAGGTGCTCTGGTTATGGTCTAGAGAGTCCAGAGAATAGGGACTTCAAGCAACACAGCCTCGGATAACAAGTAACACAGCAACCCATACGTAACGTTAACACAGAGGCTAACTTCTTAAATCAAGATGTTCTTATAGTTGCTTATTTCATAAACAAACACAAAATATAGAAAGATTCAGTAAAACTTAAGATAATCTTCAACAAAGTGTGTGGATAAAGAATAGATTAACAGATCATAACCAGTTCATGAACCATTCATGAACAGGAAGAAAGACTGCAGAGCAGGGGATTTGAATAATGTATATTTTATTTCACTTGTATAACAGGAAAACGTAGATTTTTGAGTTGGCCAAAATGTAAAATGAAACTTTTCATTTTTTCTTACATATTTTTTCTGGAAAATTAAATCTAGTTATATTTAGAAATGATACATCTTAAATGAAAAAGGTGGTCTATTATGAAAATATAAGTATAGATTTTTTGAGTTTTTACTTTTAGTGTTTTTATGTTTTAATGAATTTTTGTTGGAATAATTTTGCAATTTTCAGGTGGATAACACAGGTATTTTAGCCAGGTTGAACTGGCAACTTGAGTGGATAAAACATTCGATCAAAAATTTGTCCGGCTTTCCTGGGCTTATGATCTACCATTCCCTCGTTTCCCAAAGCAGTGAACTGAGAAATGTTTATCCGTTATAGGATTAGTGCAACTAATTTGCTCTCATATTGCCTGTCATGCTGTAGATTTCTTAATACGTGAACACAGCCAGACTGTTATGATCTCAGAGTCAGCAGTAAGATCTACAATGCATGATGATAGCAGGTTCTCAAACAAACAGGATCTTGGACAGAGTGAAAAAATGCACCAAAAATTTGAGTAAACAGCAGCAAGACAATCTGCATCTTCTCAGTTTGTGCAGGAAATACGTTGAAGCTGGGAAACATTTTCTGATATGCCCATTAATGGATGTACAACTCATCCAATCACTCAGGAGCTAATACTGCACTTTTCTGTTCTGTGCATAGAAATGTCATGCCAAATGACTCTGAGTGGTATCCTTAATGATGAATTTACAGCCATCAGTAAGGAGCCTTCTTCGATTGTCTGCATTAAAGCAGCCGTTGATTATAATCCCATCCAGTGATGCTTTTCCTTGGCCTTATTAAAAAGAGCAGCATACAAGGCAATCATACCCTCGGGTGCCTTTTGACTTGCTCAAAAGTATGGCTTAAGTGTTGATTTCTTTTCAAAAAAAAAAACAAATTCCATTTTACAATGATGACACATCCATTGTATAAAAACGAATGACATGGGAATTACAATGAATGCCCTGATTGCTCACCTGGCATTAAAAATAGTACCAGGTTTCACAGACAATATTTAGCTGGGCATATCTGTCAACTGTCAGTGCTATGCATGGGAAATAGACAACTGGCTCCCTCTTTTCATCGTCCCACAGTTTGGGCCTTATCTCATGCATTTGTGATGCAGTGCTGCAGTCTTTCTCAGAGACCCTATATGCTCGATGGCTTCTTCCCC
This sequence comes from Pygoscelis adeliae, assembly GCF_000699105.1. NCBI lineage: Eukaryota > Metazoa > Chordata > Aves > Sphenisciformes > Spheniscidae > Pygoscelis > Pygoscelis adeliae. Next base: position 3,762,736 of record NW_008824031.1, read on the forward strand.
ATCCTCTGGCCCACGAAACACTGTCTTACTGTATTGAGCAAGAGAAGCTTGACAGATCTGGAAATGAATTGTGAATCAGTGGGCACGTTCAATAATTGGAAAGATAAAATAAAGTCTGATTTTCCTTTTTGTAAAGTCCCTTTTCTAAGGATTAGATTTATTAACAAAACAAAAGATTCCAAAGCGGGTTCATAGTAACACAGAATATGTGTTAAAAGACAAAGGAGATCTTTCCAGTTTCCAGCAGTGTCTGCAGGAGTGCCAATATGCATCCCTCTGGGTAGCTTCCTATCCAACTTTAGGAAACATGGATGTATTTCTATAGTACATACCAATATGTTTCAATTCTACTGGTAAATCACCACTGAGTTTCTCCAAAACTCTCTTTGTGTTCATGAGAATGCGGCTGAAGGCTTCAAAGTTCAGTCAGTAAAAAGATGAAAAGCAAGATCAATGACATTTCTTCCTCGATCTGCTGCTCTTTTCTTCTATTCTGTTCCTCTCAATAGATAATTTTTGGGAATCCTTTCAGCTGAGTCAATCAAGTGAAGACATCTCATTGGAATAGGAGAGGTCTTGCAGGTCAGTTCTGGGGAATGGTTCCATGTATTACAAATTCTTTTCTTGCTTTTGCTTACCACACCTTTGCTCTAATAAGGTAGATAGAGCTATTGACTTAGTTTGGTGTCGTGGTAGATTATTTAGTATCAGAGATACGTCAGTCAACTAAACACTAGCTAAAAAAATCTATAGATCTGCATGAACATAAAAAAAATAATCATTGCAGTGATAAGCATTCTAGAGAAGGAAGTATACAGTTAAAAGAAAAAAAAAAGATAAAATGAAATAGAGGAAACAAGACAACTGTGTTCCATCTAATATTTTCCATTTCCCCAGAACTGTTCATTATTCACAGACATACGTGCAATGGATGTGTTCCACTTAGAGTGAGAAGAAATAGAAATGAACTTGGTAATTTGCTTAAATTTTTGTATAATTATCACTTTTTGAAATAAATATTTAATTCTATAAAATGCACAACTCCCTGCCTCTCCCTTTCCAATGTTCAAAAACCACTTTGGACTAATTTTGATCTCTGTTTGCAATTGTACGCATGTGTCTGTGTGTTAGAAGCACAGTATGTTCTCTGCGTCCACGTGCTGTAAATCCAGTTGACAGCAGCCTTGCGCCCTCTTCTTTCCTGGTTGTCCTTCATCACAAAGGGTAAATGATCAAAGAAGTAAAATTTTTTTTTTCTTGCATTGAATTGTGCAACTTCCAGAATTTCTTTAGCCCAGTCCCATAATTTTTATAAGGGTCACTTCCCTTATAACAATTTAAAAAAGTCATAACATGTACCTTTAAATTTTACTTATCACTTAATAAAATATCATTTTTCATAAGCGTATGTTTTAAAATTTATCCTTAGGTTATGTAATGATTTTTATTCTTAGAAATTATTTCCACTACCAGGTCTTTGGCACTAACTGTATCTGTGACATAATTATGCTTATGAAGTTATATGAGCTCTGAGAAAGCTCTGAAAGATGTTTCAACACAAAATTTTTCAAGTTTATGACACTTGAAGTGAGGTTCTGTGCTGTGAGACCTCATTTAAATTCCACAGTGTGGCACATCATTTGAGGAATTGTGCCTGATAACCTGGAGTGATTAAATAGGTATACTGAATTTTGGCTACTGCAAGGAATGTACATCCTGGCTGACTCTTCAGGCAAGAAAAGCAAGACCCACCAAGGAAACAGAAATACGACCCTAAAAATCCCACCCACAGTGCCTTGGAATGGATGTGAAAGTCAGTCAAATGCAGACTGCTCAAGCACTAGTCGCTTTATAAGCCTAAGAAGGTGAAAGGGAGAAGATGGGCAGAAGAAATAGAAAGCTTTGCCATGGTCCTTACCCTCATTACTAGGGATTTCAGTAAAATTTAAATCTGTTTATGGTTTATTATAGTGCCCATTACTCTATAGTGGATAATGGGATCCCCTTCTGCCAGGGCCCATGTGCCAATTCATCCTTGAATGTCTCCAGTAAGAACTGCAGCTCTTAGATGTCTTTATCAGACATTGAGGGATCAGCTCTGTATCAGGGTAATTCTGGGCACTGGGGGAGCGATGTGTAGGAGGTTGAACTACCTTACCCCATCTGGCCATGTCCTAAAGGTCCTTTCAAGATGGAGGATATTTATCGCTTGAGAGGAAATGGAAGCAAATGCTTCCATGAGCAAAGTCAGGAAGGAGCGATTAACTTGGAAAAGAGAGAGGAAACATCAGACAGGCCTGATCTTCTGTTTGATGGGCACAGGAACTCCGTGGACCAGACTGAGGCATCCTTACTTTTGTGAGCATAAGCGTTATGCCCTGAGAAGAATTGTTATACAAAACATATAGGCTGAAGGATTTTAACCTCGTCCTGTAATGTATTTTCACACAGGAGGTATTGAATACTGCTTACTGTTCTAGTTAAGATGTTTTTGGCTGTTGATTGTTAGTGCATTTACCACTGTAAACCACTTCCAAAATCTCTGAAGAAGCAGGTGGAAGGCCAAGAAGATGAGAAATACATGGAGTAGTCAATTAAGCGGAGGTCATAAATGAACCCCTTTTCAAGAGGCATCATCAGGAATTTGTCTGAAAAGAGAAATTTGCAAAGAAGGAAGCAGGTGTCAAATTCCTTTTGGCAGCTGGATGCTTAAAAGCGTTTAAAATGAAAAGCTACCTGATCTAAAGCTCAAGACACCAGGAGGATGTGCCATAACAGGTGGAAGGGAACACGTATCGATGGGGTTTACAGCTCTCACACTGTAGGGAGGGTGCAGAACAGTGAGGAAACGTGCTGACGTGACTAAGTTGTGGCAGGATTTAGGACACTGGCACTGTCAGTGAGGAGGAACTTGAGAATGATTTTTGAGCTCTGTATTCAAACAGCTGTCTGTCTTCCGCAGCATGCTGTAGAAAAATAGACGTTTTGAACCATTAGAAAAGCAAAGGAAGTGCAATAGCCCAGATTTTGATCATAATTACACCCAGGTGGTTCTGAAGTGACTACACCCGTGTCATTGAAGTTACACCAGTGCAAAACTTGTGTGAGAACTGAATCAAGCCCTTTGTTTTCTTGCATTTGTGTACCAAAAGAGCACTCTAACAGCTCTTAGTAAATAATAAATTAATAATGATATGATGATCTCCCTTATGACTGGAAGAAGTACAGAAAAATTAGTGTCAGAGTAAGAATTTGCTTGCAAGATTCTTTGAATGTGTCATTTCTAGATTTGTATTGCATATATGATGCTTTGCTGGCCTGATTTTAATTTTTATTTCAAACATCAGAAATATCAAATTTAGTCAGTTAGTATGTGGTGAACAATACGAAACATATAGCTTATAGATCAAACGAGTAAGACCTCTGGTTTGTTCATCGTAGAACACCTTTAAATCCCCAGCAGAAAGTAGTAATGAAAACAACTAATGGAAGAAGCAAATGCTTTGCTGTCTCCCTGCTGTAAAGCAAATAATGTTTTAGTAGTTGGTTTCGTTTGTGTTTCCCCATTTGTGCCTCAGAATACACCAGACTGCAATGTTACATCACATTTTTAATGACTGGGACCATGTCCTGAGATCCCCCTCCGACCACACCACAACTTCCTTCTTTCTTTTCCACTCCCGGCTAGAGGACTGTATGTAATTATGCTGAGGACATAATTCAATTAATTATTGACAGAACACGTAACCACCACTCAGATCTCTCTCTGATGAAGCTCTTCGCTGCTCTCTGACTTCTGTTTGTCGTGCACTAGGGAGGTGGAAAGGCAGTAAAAATGCGTTTTAAAGATGGGACATTTCTCAATACTCTGTATCAGCTGGAGAGGCTTCTGACACCCTGGGCTCTTTAGATGTAAAGCATAGTGTTCTCGTCTGCGCTAAACAAGTGTCCCCGAGAAAGCTCAGTGGGATGGAGGCTTATGATTCATTTTAAGTGGAGGATATAACAGGAGCAGGTAACTGATTTGTGCAAAGGAAAGGTGTGATCTCTTTCAGGGATTCCGGGCATTCACAGCAAATTTTTCTTCTGCTGCTGATTAAAGAGAAAGTGATAAATAAGAGCTCTGTGTTCAGTTTAAAGGAGGACTGTAGCTTTAGAAAGCTGACTTATTTAGGAAAAAAAAAAAAATCCTGACCTCCGATAGCCTTTGACCAAAATCTGCTAGTAGCAGAAAGTAAAGACGAGGCTGTTCTTGCACCTGTTAAAACCCAGGTAAGGACAGTGATCACTTCTGTCCATACGGCGGGAAAATGTCCCGTGGGCCGGGCCGGGGCGGGGACGTGCCCGGGGGTTGCCCGTAACTTCGGATTACAGCTAAAGCATGCCGAAAGCGGATAAGAAAAAGAGATAACGAGGTGAGAAAGCAAAGAAGGGCTTTATTGTAAAGTAAGGAAGACTAAGCTGT
>NW_008824031.1:3769610-3771542 GCF_000699105.1 Pygoscelis adeliae
TCGCCGCCCCCGAGCCCCCAGCAGCGCATCCTCTCCCGCCTGCCGCTTCGCCTTCCCCTCCTCGGCTGCGGGAAGGGCATTGCGAGGTAGGCAAAAGGGAAAGTGAATGTAGCGGTCTGAAGATAGAGAGAGGCAGTCAAGGTTAGACGTGTATTTACTCAACCTTTATTATTTAAAAAATTCATAAAAAAAAAGGTGAACGAACGTCTTACAAACCCCCTACCCCACATAAATAGGACATTCCGTTCAGCTCTGGCTATTGGCAGTTCTAGTACTTGACAACATCAGACGCGATTTCCTGGCATTAGAGAAACCCATTTCAAAATCGGTCATCACAAAGAAATACTAGAAATCCCAGTTAGCACTTGCTAGGCAGCACGGAGCACTTGTACACAACTTTTCAGACACACACCCGCGCACACACGCAGCTGGGAACAGATCCCGTAGGAAGAGAGCCTCCTTAAAAAATAGTAAACGCTTCTCAAAAAAAAAAAAAAAAAACGGGGGGGGGAAGAGAGAGTTATTTACAAAACGCACATGGAAATACAGTATTGACAGTGGCTGGCAAATCAACATGATTTGAATAGAGAAAGGACTATGGCACATCTTGCTCGAAAGCTCGCACAGCAGCCTCCTTCGAGTGTCCCCGGGGGAAGACAGCTCCTGCCATCCGCGTCGCAGTGCCTTCTCCCTCCCCACCTCTCCTCCCGCCCTCCCCTCGCCTCTCCACTTCTTGCCAGGTCCTTTTTACACTTGGATGACCACCGTGCTGGGGCTCTGGAGCCGGGTTTTGTACTGGTCTAGCCAGGTCCTCAGCTCCGAGATCTTGTAGCCCTCCGGTCCTCTGCCTCCCTGGTACATCACCTTCTCCTCCTGGATGATGTAGAGCCTCTCGAAGTAGGCACCGTAGGCGGCGCTGGAAGCATTGTCCATGGTGTCCACGGCCAGGGGGCAATCGGGCGCCCCTTCCCTCATCAGCTGAGCTGCCCGCAGCCTGTCCTGGAGGCACTGGTGCTTGGGGATGTTGTAGGCTGCGTCCGAGCTGACCCAGCCGTCGGAGGGGTGTGCTTCTTCGATGTACACCAGCAGGAAGTCGGCAATGTCCACGAAGTGCGCGGCCAGGCGCTGGAAGGACCTCAGGCGGGCCATGAACGGGGGTCAGGTGCAGCTGCCGAAGTTGAGGATGAGGGGTCTCTTGCCGCGGGCGAAGTCCAGGATGCGGAGCTTCTTCTGCCCGTCCAGCTGGATCACCTCGGGGTTGGGGGCCAAGGAGCCCACGTGCGCCGACTTGAAGAAGTCCAGCTTCTGCCCGTGCCACACGGCTTTCAGCGACTCCAGCGTGAACATGCGGTTGGAGTCGGACACGCAGACCGGGGGGTCGTCGGGGGGCGGCCCCTCGCTGGCGCTGGCCGCCTCCTCCGCCGTGGGCATCATCAGCATCTTCTTCCTAATGCACAGAAAATCCAGGAGCCAGAGCATCACGGCGGTGAGCAGGAAGCGGGGGAAGAGGAGGATGCAGGCGGCCGCCTGGGTGAGCAGCTGCAAGGTGTGAACGCCAAGGGAGTGGAGCATCGCAGCGGCTTGTGCTGCAGGGCGCTGGCTGCCTGGGGGCCCCCACGCACCCTGCTTGCCGGGGTCTGTGCAGCACAGCTGAGATCCCGCTTCTCTTTAAGCCCATTTTATAGTCAGGGATTTAAATGAAAAGTGACTCCACCTCCGGCCAGAACCCGCCCCTCTGGAACTTGAGCCTGGGGATTACCTACCCCTCCACTCTAATGACCTAAAAATACACAGACAAAAGGGGAGAGAGCCCCTGCGGGAGCTCCAAGGGACGTGCAACGAAGCAGGGAGCAGCCGCTATCAGGCACCAGCAGAGAGTCCGAGATAGGGCACCGCCGGGGTCCCCGGCCGCAGATAGCGGCGGGCGCTCAC
>NW_008824031.1:3772628-3779928 GCF_000699105.1 Pygoscelis adeliae
TGGAGGCGGCAGGAGCGCGCTGCTTCCACGATGTCCCCCTGTTCACTGGGGGTCCTGCTGCATCCAGGTGAGCTGTAAGTCAGGGCAGACACGCCTTTACGGTGACCCAGGAGGAGCCAGCAATACTTTTTTTCTGTTGTCAAATGAAGTATAAACACAAGCTTCTCATGTGAGTAGGTCTAGCAAAGTCCTCAAACAGATGGCTGAAGTGTCACCTCACGGACGTGGTCAGGTAGACCTATGTGCTGTCCGCAGAGCGGCCGTGCAAGGGCTGGTTTTAGGTTGGGTGGGTTGTGTATCGGTAGCAAAGTGCTTGCAGTATGCGGGGCTGAGCACAGACTGGCCACTTTCGGTCTTCACCCAGTCAGGAGGAATTTATGGCCTGTAAATTCCTTCTTGCTGGATTAGATGGAGACCTGTCCCAGACCTTAGATCTAGTTTGGTATATAGACACAGCCCTAGGCAAAATACGCCAGCTCTGCTCACAGCCTTGCCACTCCATTGATGCAGGATTCCCAGCTTGCAGCGTGCACATCATCTCCTCACCAGCTTCTTCAGAAAGGGATATTAGTTGTCCAAAACGCTGAACACTGCCCTCTGCTATGCAAATGCGACTCGTGCATCTCTGCGCTGCTGCTACAGCTGCCGCTCACCCAGGTGCCTGCCCCGCTGACTTTGGGGACACACGACCCAAGCATTCAATGTGCCTGTGGGTCCTGAGTGCCCCATTTCTGCCTGTGGCTGACGCCGGGTCTCTGGCTGCAGATTCCCAGAGACCCTGAGGACCTGCAGCTCCCCCTGGGTGCAGCCCGCACTTCTCCAAATGTGACTGTGCGTGTCTCCGTGCCTCCTGTCTAACGTCTGCAAAACAGAAAAATTAATGCTGAGCCTCCTCATGGGAGTCTAGGCGGCTTACTTCATTTTTATGTAACTTATTACGAGAACTCTGAATAAAAAGCAAAATTAAAATCTCATTTTATTTTTTCTTTATCTGTTCTGAATAGGCTGATCTAGAGCAATCTAATCAGGCGCCTGGTTTGCAGCCCCCCGGTGCGTCGTCTGTAGTTGGTGTCAACAGCAAGTGAAGGGAATTCAGAGTTTTAGCATCTGAATGGAAATGTATGCTCCGGTCTTCATAAAGCCACGTTCATAAACTAGCCTGATTAATAACTTTTTTGGCATTCCGTAGTGCTCAGTCCAGGGAAAATTACTGAGTAGATATTTACTATATTGTCAAACTTATTTTGAACTCTTCATGTGGGCCTCTCACCACCTCTCTGTGCAGTTATGCAATCTTGAAAACCACAAATTAAAGCCTCTAAACAGACGCAGTAACAAATTGTGGTAGCTCTGAAGAAACCCCCAGGAAAAAAAATTGATCTCTCAAAGCGACCTCTTCAAACTATGTTGACAGACAAAAGCCTGAGTAAACAGATGGGTTTGCAACCCTGAATATCAACAAACTTTGCTCTACTAGATCAGTGAGAGATATTCCAAGGTAAAAAAAAAGTATTTGTTCTTATATAGCATATTGTAGCTGGGTAGGGACTTTGGAAATGACTTTTTCTCCATTCCCTGGAAACAACTTGGCTTTATAGCCTGAAGGAAACTTTTGAATTGGGGTTTCCTATTCAGCTGTGGATAGAGCAGAGAACCGAAGCATTTTGCTACAGCGGCCCACCGCTACACTTTCCTACTATAGGAAAATTCAAGCATAACCTGAGGCCACTGTTTCATAGCGAAACGGTGGCTCTGCATGGCTCTACAAGCCGCGCACCGACGCGTTCAGTCAAAGTACTGCGCTCGTGTATTTATACAAAACTCCGTGGGAAAGGGTGGAATTCCTTCTGCAGCCCTTTGGTTCTCGGGAGGTTTGAAGTGACGTGTTGCTGCTGTTCTCGCTTCTGTGTTATGTTGGACGGTTTTCAAAATCATGTGTTTTCACTCCGGTAAACCCTCTCTCTACTTCACAAGGGCCGTACCTCCCAGTTGGATTTTGGATTATTTTTAGGTACGTGAAGGTAGTCGGTCTTTCTAGGAATCCATATTGCTGCTACAAATAGTGTGGGAACTTCTGTCTTCCTGCGCACTGAAGATTTCATAGAATATATCCTAAAGCATGGGATTTACAGTGGCACATCTGGTTACGGGTGGTTTTTACTCTTCTGCATGTGGTCTGTGGTTCGGCAGTCACTGGCTTAAATATATATAAGTTTGTGTGTGTGTGTCCACACGAGTGCACATAGAGGGTTCACATTATTTCCTTTTTTGAGAATTTTATAGTGGTAGTTTTTCTTCATTTGGTAAATGTAATTTATAACTCTTTTAAAGTTCTTTTCATAAACAGGAGCTACAAAATAAATTCAGCAACTTATAAAAACAAAACCTCAAAAAGCTAAAATTAAAAACATCAGGTCTGCTTTGATGTAGAGGATGTGTTGAAATGGTATATTTACATGTTTATTTTCTATTTTATAATTTCGTGCGCAAAGGCACGCAATACTTTCTGACAGGAAACTAAACGTATTTTGGAAGACTTCCACCTCTCATGTCATCTAAGCTACATGTTGTTAATGTGTTAGAACAGAACTTTATGTGGAGGAAACGAAAAAGACTTCGCTGAAGTTTGGATCTGGCCCTGAAATAAGAGCTGGACAATTTCTTCGGCTACCCAGTGACTAGAGAGAGGTGCAGTAGTGCAGTGGTAAATTACCCACCTGACTGCTATCTGTGAGAAGCGTATAACTTCTGTTACAGTGCATAACATAAGAATGTTATGTTGCGGAAGTCAGAGGTGGATAAACTCCATTTGCAGTTTGTTCTTGGTGACACCTCTGGAGAAAAGTTACTGTAAGCTGGAGTCTGTGCATGGGTCTGGCTGTCTCTGGACCTACATCCCTCTTAATCTTTCACCACTTTTAGTGACACCTGTTTTCTTTTCCTCCCTCCTGTTCGCTTTGGGGTTTTTTTAATATATATTTGACTCGGAAAAAAACATGCAGAGTCAAGCAGCTAGCCAATGCTTTGGGTAGCTTTGAGAATTGAAAGAAAATAAAGTGCCGTGCCGCAGATTGGTCTATAAAATCACTAGTGGAGCCATGGACTTTGATTCTCGTACCCCACCCTGGCATTCGCAGCTTCAAATACATGACAAGTATGTCATCTATGACAAAGAGGTTCCCTGCACTGAAGCTTTTTAAAATTTTTTTTCCCCACTTCTTGCTGGCTCCGGGTTGAACTGGGAAGGAATTGTTTAATTTGGAGGGAGGACTGATGCCACAGCTACAGGTCCGTTAGTGCAACACTCAGGTCTTACCCTGAGTAAGCGGAAACCAACATTTTCTTGAGTCTGTGAGCCACCTACCAAAGCTCTGCAGCATGACCAAGCGTACCGTTCCCCTGATGTGTTAGTGGGTGTCTGCACCTGCCTCCACGCTGCTGCTCGCTAGTGCCCTTGTTGTGCTAGCAGCCTGTCAGGCTGTGGTAGAAACTAGATAACCAAAAGGTTCTGGATTAAAGAATTCCATTTTTAAACCCAGATGATTTTGGTGACTGGGTTTACTTTAGGACCCCTAAAATAGTGTGTAATAGGACAACTTGCGGTGCAACTTGCTGAATGCCAAAAGGTGCAGCTTTCCACCCCATGACTCCTTCCTCACTTCTGCTTGCGCTGTGTCTTTTGTGACCCTGCGGTGACCTGTGGTCACCTGGTTCGGGGACTAAGGGGGCAGAAAAGCTTGGCTTTAGAAAAATGAGTTATTTCCTGACAGGTTAGTTCCCTAAACTGGCTCATGACAAAAGGAAATGATCACATGTGCGATGCAGAGAAGGCACAAGAGAAATGGCTCCAGTGTGCGGGCCAAGGCAGGGGTAAGAGGACCATCCCACCAGACTGCCTTAGCAATATTATCAAACTGCCCCTGGGTGGGACTGCGTAGTGAGAATGTGTTAAAAGCAGAAATTTCCTGAACAAGCTTCACTGCAAGGAAAGTGTACGTAGTCTTACCCTTTTGTGTAGTGGAGGAGTATAGGAGATGTACAGGAGATGACAGTGGCTGTCACAAGGTCCTGCTGGGCAATGGAGCCGAATGGGGCGCACAGCCGGCTTCTGGGGCGAGCCAGCAATGTCAGCTTCAGCAGCAGCTGCTAACACACTTCCTCCAGCAGTAGGAAATCAGATTATCCAGAAACCCCCGTGCCAAGCACATCTCTGCTACCTATCAAGCAAACTGCTCAAAAGCTGCTGTGGCTCAAGAGCTCGGGCTGGACCCCCTGGTAGTACCGTATAATTATAGTCATCTGAATGGTTCGCTCTGCAGCAAAGACAACAGTCTAGTCCCGAAGTGGAACCCCATAGAGTTATACTTAAGCGGCAGCTTTATACACATTGAATACAGATGAAGACCTTGGCAGAAAGAGAAAATACTTCTTCCATTGTCTTTGCTCATACCGGTTTCAGGTGTGATGCAGAGGAGGACGAGGAGATGCAATTTGCTTGAATCTAAATCTCCTCTAAGAAGATTGTAACAAAATTCACTACGTGCAGTGTTTTATAACAGAGTACGTTTCAGCATATGACAGCAAATTTCAATACACTAATGCTGTTTAGAAAGACGAGAACAGCAGGCGGATAGGTTAGTTTTTCATCTTTCAAATGGCAGCACAGCAAGGGTATTTTCTCAAAATTTTAAGAGGATACTTTTGAGTTGACAGACTCAAGGCTTTGTTGGGGTAAAGGAAACACCACTCCTTTGAGCTCCCTTGCCCTGGGGAAGTCTCACTGCTGCCTGGCAGTCTTTGTTACGGGCTGATTCTCAGAGCCCAAAGGTTTGTGTGGTGAAAGCCGTGAGCGATCAGTGGCAAAACTCCCGGCGCTTTCCTTGCGATTAGGATTTTGCTCAAGCCATGTAGCATGATAACAGACAAAAGGAGGGCTGAAGACTCAGGGTGCAATTTCTGTCATCTCACTGTCCTTAGCAAGCGCAGTAAAATATAAAGAATTTTAAAATAATATTGTTTAACAATTCTCAGGTTTTCAGGCGATTGCACGTGCCCTGCCTGAACCGACATACATGCTTGAATTTTCAATCTGTAACAGACTCAGAGGGGAAGGCAGGAAAGATAGCATTTAAAAAAACATTTATTCAAGAAAAATCTTTAGGGATCATGTCTAGGATAATCTTTTTCAGGGTGACTCTCATTTTCTACAAGATAGTGGTTTTACCCAGCAGTGGTTTAATCGTTTTGAATAAGCTGTAGAGCGGAGGAACAAATACTTTAGCAAGAATGGAGGAGTTTACTCTACTCAGAAAGGCAGGAGTATCAGGCCACTTTTGAATATAGAACGGAGATGATTAATCTACTGACCTTTTATCCCCAACATCACTAAATGGTATGTTACATACATAACGTGGTCTGGTTTTGTGTAAATGATCGCTTTAAGCATGACAGACCTGTTTGAAGCAAGTGGCATGCCAAACAGAGGGCTAGAAGGCACCATCGCTGTGCACTTAGGCTCTCATCAAATAACTCACTTGCTTCAAGCCCTTTCTTTGAACATAAATGTTTGTGAAGTTTTCCAGTGATTTTTTGTTCCTGGCATTTGTGCCATGACTCTTATTATTTTTAGCTGTGTAAAATGGCATTATGCAATTGCTGAAACTTGTTTCTTTCAGCCCATGATGATTTATAAGTCTTAATTTCCAGGATACTCCCTTGAAGTTACTTTCTCTTTGTGACCTCAGGATTTCTCTTCCCAGACCTTTGGTATTTATTTTTACTATTTCTGTGGTCGGGGTTTGGCAATGTTGTTTTGGATTAATGACTAAACATACATAAGAACTGGAAGGAATACACGTCTTAATCTCCTAATTTAATGTGTGGCTTGTTTATCAATAGTAGAAAGAAGTTTCTGGACAGGTTTGACACATCCTAATAATAGGCCTCTGCAGCCAGATAGAAAGATTTTGATGAATCTGAACTGCATGTAATTCTTCACTTGTTCCAAAATAGATGCAATTTGCTTATTTTATATTGCAGTGCAGTATTTCTTTCTAAAACTTTGCCCAGAAAGAATTGGAAGTGGAAGTCAGTTAGTTTGGACAAGTATGCATTGTTTCTATGGAATATTTTAATTGACATAAAATTGTGTAAACCTGCTCGTTTCTCTGCTCTTGGATGAAGAAAAGATCTTTGGCATAACAAGGGCCTGAATTTCTGTTCTGTTTTTTCCTTTTATGCAGGAAATTGCAAATAATTTAATGCTCAGATGAAATTGCTCAGCATTTTACTCAGTCGTTGAATTTTTCTCATAAGCGGTGTACTTTGCTTTCATCATATATCCAGTAATTTTTAAACTGGCATCTTCTGATGATCTTTTAACTTTCTCTGTGTATTCTTATTTACCTTCATTGTTTATTTACTTCGGCTTAATTCCTTCCCTACGCAGCCTACTGTGAATAGAATACAGTGTTCCTCTGAAAATGATTAATTTTGCACTTTGTTTACAGAATAGTCTTGCAATGTCGTATCTGATACTCATTAGCAGGAAAACAGAAATAAAAGGAGAAACATTAGTTCTCACCACAAATCATTTTGAATTCACTGGGATCAGGATCTGACCCAAATGTTTAGGTTAGCCCAACAGCTCAAGTTGATTCGAAGGGTCTCAATGTTTATGCCTAACAGCACGTCCTCCTATGACTTTTTATTTTTAGCTGCTCAACAGTTCTTACTTTCTGTGAATTTTAAAGATATTCTTAGACTAAGCAATACAGTATCTTCACAAGGAAAAACTGTGACAAGCATCGCTATGTGATACAGCTCATCATTTCATAGGGCCCATCATTTCCACCTGAAGCTCTGGCAGGAAAAAAACAGCCAAAGATTAAATGGTTACTTTAAAGTTAGGTATTAAATTTTGGGTTCCAATTCACTCTTCTCAGCGTGTGAATTATTGTGAATACCTGGAGCGGTCCACCATCCTCTGTGAAACTTAATTTAAGGGCCACAAATTGCCTCTGAATATTAACATATGTGCAAACCCGCTTCCCAGAATCCGACTGTACTTTTATTTCTGACATTTTAATAAAATTGATTTTGTGAGAGTACTAATCCCTTGCTGCTAGTTCTTACCTGAAACTGAGTTTGAATTTCTTAAAACAAGAAAATGGCGCTTTTTTAGGAAAGGTATTCACAACCCCTTTTTTTAATGGGAATCATATACTTATACAAAGCAGGGAATACATATGCAAATAAAATGGATCAAAGTGATCTAAGCCCGCCCGTAGAAACGGGAAAG
>NW_008824031.1:3779948-3786704 GCF_000699105.1 Pygoscelis adeliae
ATATTTATTGCAAACAAACCCTGGATTTACTAGGTACTGAGGGAACGTTTTTTTAAGAATAATTACGTTGTATTTGGAAAAACTGACATTTTTTTTTCTTAACTAATTTTAATTGGTGTTATGCTCCCACTGAGCCAAAAAAAATGGAAGACAGCAGCAAAATATAAATTAAAGTAGGAGTAAAGTATCTTAGCTGATGAAAGCATAGATAAAAGGCTCTGAAGCCTTTCTTACAAATACCTTCTTCAAAGTGGGGTGGTCCTCGGGCAGTGGTGGCCCGTGCCTATTCCTTGGCCTCTTTTACAGTCGTTGACATTGTGCTGCCAATGAAGCAGCTGTCACTTTTTACCAGCGTAATGCCTGCCAGCAGCCAGCTCAGAAGAGCTGCATTTAATTAAATTTCTGATTTCAATTGGATTTCGGTTTGCAGTTCACAGCTAACGGAGATTTTTGGGGCGGGGTCTTATAAGGCATCTAGGAGCATTTCAGACACCTCCGTGTTACAGAGTTCTGTTCAGAAGCATCAAGCATCACCTTAAAATTAGTTACATTTTGCCCCCATTACTTGCGAGAGCTCTTCCAGGATCTCGCTGCCATAATGGCTGGAATTATTCATATTAGCTTAAATGTATCTATGGCGGATTTACACCCATTTGTTCTTATGCCAACATTGTCTCTTCGCTGAGGCAGTTTTCCTGCCTCCCCTTTCTCGGTGTGTTAAAGAAGGCAGCCCTATCCCCTTGGGCACCGCTCCACTGGGGCTAACGAGCCAAACTTGGGGGGGGGGTATCGGCACCGGTGAGAGCAGGCAGATTCAGGCTCTCTCTGCTAACGATCTGAGTGAGCTGGGATGCAAATTTGCCCTCTCCCAGTGCCTATAGGGCTGTGCCAGTGTAATGCTAAGCCTGAGCTGGTGAGTTCTGCTGGAGACTTCATTAGCACCGTGCTAATTCAGTCTATATGGATTCTGGGCCAGTACGAGGCCAACTGAGGCTCACATCGGTCTGCACCTGTTTATTCAGATGTGCTCACAGTCTCTTCTCATGAGATGGATTTTCCATTTCTCTGGTCCTCCTAGAAGCAATCTTCTGCACCTGTTTCATGTCAAGTCCATTTTCCTGCATCATATACAAAGAGATTAATTGGAGAACAAGAGATGGCTCTACCCTCTCCTCTTTTCCTTGCATTAGCACTGCTTGGCACAACATACGGTCACTGGTTCAGCACAATCGTTCTCATCAGTCTGGTTGATGTCTGGAAGTCACAGACAAACACAGATGCAGCTTGACAGCTGAACACCTGGACAATGAGCGTGGCATGTCAGGGACACGCTGGGTGTACCCTACATGCGCTGTGTTATTTGATCGGTGCTGTGCAGTACAGCTTGGACCTACCTGAAACCCAAAGGACAAATGAAAAGTTTGTGTATGGTAGCTCTGGAGCCTCTCCGCTGTATCAGCCAAAGCACCGTGGAGTCAACCCATCTTGGTGAGCCCCGTGCAACCGGAGAGCATTGGGCTGATTGTGCACTCGCTGGCCATCTGTGTCGTTCACGTTTCCCACAGGCTGGATTTCCTGCTCATGCGGTGCATGGCATGGGATTTCCCAGACACAAAGATGGGAGCCCAGGCACATGCTCGGGGGCCGTGTGACAGGGCTGTGGCTGTGGATCTCCTCCATATGGAGCACAGCTGTGTCTGTCCTTGAAAGGGGTGACCTAAATTTTACACAGTATTCCAGTGACGTATGACCGGCACATCCCTCGCTGCTGGAAATACCCCATGTGTTTTTGAATTGTACTTGTTTACCGTAGCTGCCTCTCTTTAGGGGCTCATGCTAACCCTGAATTTGACTGAACCATCTAGAGTTTTCTCCTCCACATGCAGCTGGCAAGTGCCCAGTTTATAGTGATTTTTTTTGCTGCCAGCTTCATGAAATTGAGCTAGGCAATTCTGGATTTCATCCTGTTTGTGTTGCTTCAGTCCTTGAAGTCATTCAGTCCTTCCAGTGAAACAGCCTAGTCCTGTTCTGTACGCCCACAGATTTCATAAGCTCATTCCCAATTTTTGCACCCCAGTTTTCTGTGTCATCTCTGCTGACCATATTCTTGTAATGATGTTTGATCGTGATAATCAGCAGACAGCAGATAACCATCGCTGATATAAACTGTCACAGCTCTTGCTATCAAAATAGTGCTGGTAGTGTTTCCAGCTAAGGTTCTGCCAGAATGTAATTAGAAATGTACCTTTAAAGTGGGATATTTCTTTAACTACTGTAAACATATTTTGAAAGAATTCGAAAGGCTTTCCTTAAAAATACCACTGTGCTTATGAAATAGTTACTCTTAGGCCAAATTAACACTAAGAGTGTATCATAATATTAAAAGTGTTACAATATTAAAGGTTTAGATTTCCATTATTAGGAATATTCCCCCTAGCTTAACTCTGCTGTAACTGTGTTTCCTGTATACAGATGACCCCAGTTATTGTGATAAATCATACTCCTTTTTCTCGAGTGAGATACCAGAGAGATATTGCAACAAGGACTTGCTTCTTGGCATGACATCAGTCCCTTTCAACAGTGGCTTTGGAGCTGGCCTTTAAAGCAGTTTTGTTCTGTTACCCAAAGAACTGGGCATTATGTTGCTATCTTCTCTGTGACACAAGGGCTGTCTTCCTGCAGTGTTATTGCCATCCCCCCTCTCCAGCTTTATGGCTGAGAAGAAAACAAGAAATATAAACCAAATCCAATAGTGCATCTGAAAGCAGTCTAGGTAACAACTCCAAGGCATAGAAACTGGGCCACATCTTGTATATGTTCAGTACTGGTGATTTAAGTGTTGACATTGTCATGGTGACAATTGAGAAGCAAGAAGGGGAGGATCCTAGATCTGTGTGGTTTAATGGGAATATTTTGGTGCTAATAGTTACCTCTCATCAAGAACCACTCAAGCTTAAGCCTAGCAGGCTCCATGGGTATGACCCCATTTCAGGGGGGAACCAAGCTGGAAGATGGTCCATACTGAGAAAACAGGAACAGGTCCTGTACTGAGCAGTCCTGTTTTCAGTGAGCAGTATCTCATCTGGCGAATCGGGACAGATGTTGTTTAGCTAGCAGATGCCACCATCGCTTTGGCCATTTGGTCTTTGATAGGAGATGATCAAATTTGAGCATGTGGCAATAAGAGGCAGTGATGCAGCCACCAGCATTTAATGAATCACTGTTGAAGGTGTTTGGTGCTTTTTCTCACTTCTAAGCAATAATCAGTCAGAGAAAGTCTTTATAAAATATTTATCCTCCTTTCTGTGTGTAAAACCGATTTACTTTATTTGGTGTTCGATGCATTATTTTTTCCATTAGGAAAGCATGCCATAATCAGTTAAACACCTGCATGGAAGTATCCCAAAATGGCCTGATATGGTGAATACTGTTATAGACTGTAGTTGAATAGGTGCTGCTTTTCTCAGCTGTGGGAACTGTAGAAACCGAAAATGTTCTTTCTGAGAAGTTCTGGAATCAACTTTTTCTCTTATAGAGATCTTTCTAGTATAGAATTAAAGTTGCTTAAGTATATCTCCTTGCAATGAACATTCTAAAAATAATAAGGGATGATAAATAAGGTGACATTTATATTCAGTGCAGTGCTCATTGCCATCAAATTCCATAACCACAGCCCTCTTGTATAGACATTCAATTTAACAATACATCACCTTTGATTCACAGCTCTGAATAGCTGAAAAATCCTCTTGTAATGCTTGCCCTTGGCCCCCAATAACTTGCCGTTTGCTTGAATTACATACCATGAGTAAGCACTTGAAGCAGTGTACATCTGTACATGTCACTAATGTTTGTGTAAGGTTTAATTTAGCACCGTATATTATATTGCAGCCTTCACATTCTGGGAAAGGTGATGTGAGGAAATTGTTTTGCTAAGTAAGGACTGCAAAATTCATTACTTACTGTATGTTATTTTGAATAAATCCATCTTTTAATTCTAGATGGATTTTTGCCATTCGAGGGCTGAACAATGTAATGTTGGAGTTCAGCCTGGGCATTTGTGTCCCAAAGTACATGAGGATGACAGTACTAAAGGGGTTACTAGCAGCTTTCTGCCAGTTTAGATATATTGTGTGTTGGGGGTGAAGTCACTCCCTTCCATATAAGACAGAGAAGTTGTTCGAATGCAGCATTTCTCTCCCTGTGTGCATTTGAAGAGTGGGGTGCAAATTTTTCCTCCCTATTCTACTCTAATTGAGCTGTGTAAAACTGCCCTAGAATTTGCCATATTGGCAGCTGGATAGTGCTATAAACGTGCGTGCAGGTGCCCAAAAGGTAACTTGTCTCTTTAAAATATGTTTTTCTTTTTTTTTTTTTTTTAGTGGGAAAAATGAAGTGCATTAAGTTTGTTCAGCTGGCCTATTTGATCTCATCCAACCTGGGATCATACAGAACTTGAACATCAAAATGTCACGGGAAAATATGAGTAATCTGAGGCACTCAAGGTTTGACTAAGGCAAATTTTCAAGGCCATACTGAGAGATAATGTACTTTTTAAAAGACTGTTGGAAGTCCTGGTCCAAGCTGGCGTGCCTTAATTGTGGTGGTGTTATGAATGGTGCATCAGAAACTGCAGAACCTAATGTAAAGCATGTGCTTCTCTCTTCATCTGTGTTGCTGCGCTTCATTAAAAGGTTGTCAACATAATTTCTAACTTTAGCAGCATCTCAGTCTCCATCTTTGAGCCCTGCACTTCTTCCTGTTACACATTCTTCCTGTGATTTAATATAATTTCTCCAAAGTGGATTCCTCCAAACTGTACCATAATAAGCATGGGTAGATGTACATCTACTTGTGGACCACTGGAGACCAGTCTTCACCCAGATGTAACTGCAGACCTACTCGAAGACAGTTCCATTAATAGCCATGGATCCATAGTTGCTGAGTGCCTCATGTGCTTGTCCAAAAGGAATTCACTGAGGCTATTGATGAACTTCACTCAATAACCACAAGTTTATAACAGATTTTGACTATTACTAATACAGTACAATACAAATGTGTGTGTTAACAGTGCAGTTGTTGTTTGAAAACATCAGTATTGCTTATGAGATAACAGTTTCTATTTTCCTAGTACAATTTTCACACATTACTATTCATTTAAAGTGAAATAGAAATGAATAGCCACCCAGGCTTCGTAATCTGGATGTTTAATACGTCTGTTATACATCTATTTTTTTTTTATTTTAACTTCTGTTAAAATAAAACACACTGTGTGTGTTTCTTCTCTCACTGTGTCCCCATTAATACTCTTCAGAAATGATTGGGTTTTTTTGAAATATAACTTCAAAAGAGAAATGCGATTTTCCCAGCATGCTAAAATCTTGGGTGGTATACCGTGTTGTCACTAGTCAGATAATTTAAAATTAACACCATTGACAAATGCTGCTTTAAAGCTTCTATTGAAAAATCGTAATATGTAAGTGCAGTAGGGCTTTTTTGCTGATCTGGATTTACATTTGTATAATGTACAGTTAATAACTGGTATAATCTTGTTACAGATTGATTACTCTTCTTCAGTATGTCCCTTGTTTTGTATCCCATTATTCACTCGAAGGGTTTAATTAAATGAATCAGACTATAAGCACATATTTGCTGGAACAATCGCAATTCCCCATAGATAATTTTCTTTGGCTTGTCTTGCTGGGATTTCCAGGAAAGTTCACAGAAACTGTTTCACAGAATAGAATGATTTCTCTTTTTAAAACCCTTTTTTGGTGTTGCACAAATTTAAGCCCAGAAGAGTTTAATTTTTGAGAAATAACCATGAATACTACATACATGTGTGCCTCTATAATAACAAAATCTTCAGAATAAATTGAGTTTAAGATGAATCTTACTTGATTTCTGTGGTTGGCTTTGGAAACATTTGGTAGTTATTTTCCATTGAAATTTGCACCCGTTTGGGGCAGCAGTATGTTTAAGTGCTTCTGTTATTTCTGCTCTGTAATCTTAATTTTAAAACTCGTTTTCCGTTTTTTTTTGTATTTGCTCTGTTGTATGTACTTATCTTTCACATGGCAATAAGTAATTCTGCGTTTGCTATTGGTGGTCTTTGTCTTAGTGTGCATGTGTGTGTGTTGAAGGGGTACAATATATAGCCCAGTAAAGAGCATTGTTCTTTGATTTTGAGAAAGAGAGAAGGAGTGATTCTAATTTACATCCATATTGCGGAAATAAAAATGTGGCCTCTCCATTCAAGAATGTGGCTACGATTTTTTCAAAATGACTTGTAAGGCTTAGATGACTCCATTTATGGGTGGCTAAACTGGGACATTTTTAATAAACAAGTTTTTAGAGAAGAAGGTTAAACATTACAGAAATTTTAACAGGACAAGCTGGCCCCAAAGAACCAGCAAAACTCTCAACCTCTGACTGTGAGTGCAGTGCAGTTCTCTTGGTCTCTGTTGGATTTGTTGGGTCAAGGTGCTTGATTCTGTATTAGACATTAAATAAAGGTGATTCATGCCTCAGTGTACTGACAGCCTGATGACAGGCATTAAAGAGATGAGGCACATGGAATGAGTCAAAAGGGAGAAGTTGTTTTGTTATTTTGGGATTTTTTTTGCTTATTAATATAGAGATTAATTAAAGACATTTCTACGAGAGCAGGTGCAGACTTCCTCTGAGGACATAGCAGACTGACAAGGTACCAGTCACCTTGAATACAGAAGCTGTATCACTGTGTCAGGATGACACTAT
>NW_008824031.1:3786757-3815271 GCF_000699105.1 Pygoscelis adeliae
TAACCTGTTAACAGAGCTGCACAATTTTTGTGCCGATGCTAGGTTGCTTCTTGCCCACTTGGGTAACTAGGAGGGAACAGTGGCTCCGCCTTCTCACACATTTGCAGATACGCATCTGTTTTTGTGAGGATCAAAGGCTTGTTCTGAGGGTCCCCAAATCAGTGGAGACATACCCGTCACCTCTAAGGAGGTTTGCGTCAGACCTCAAGAGCTCTAACCAGCTTTTGTTGCAGCTAAGTGTTATACCTAGGACCTCCAGCTGATATATGGTTTCATATGGCAAATAGGAAGTAAGAAAGAAATCCTGCTTCCAAAACTTTACCCTGAATTGAGAGGAAGCTTAGATGGAAATGATCATCCAGCCCAACTCCTTGCCAGAGCAAGATTATATCCTGCAGGCTGTTTTCTAGCATTTGCCAATCTGGCTATAAAAGCACCAAGCAAATAGGATCCATTACTGGGAAGAGTCTGGGAGACTGTTCCATTGTTTAAAAGACGTCATGCCAGTACATTGTCTTCTGAAATTAAGTATTTATTTTTTTTCTTATCTTAATTACATCTTATCCTTGGTTATGTTCTGAGATACCAAATTAAAATCTGACATTCTTAAAGTCTGTGTAATTGTTGGCTATTACAATTCACCTCCGTGTCCTCAAGCTGACCAACCTGGGGGGTTGGGCACCCAGGGGAAAGGGCTGCACAGCTGCATGACCGTAACTATTCTATGTCACAGGGACCAGGGCAAATGATGGCTATAAAAATCCTTTTGCCTTCTTCGTGTATCTGGCCTGCTCTTTCCTAATAAATCCATTCCTCCATCCCATCACAGCTTTTGCTGTTCTTCAATGAATGTTTGCTAGCAGCTATAACTATGTTAGCAAGTAGTGTGGCCTAGTAAGAGTGTGGGGTGAATGCAAAACAGGACCTGTAGAGTAAAATGATTGGTGCTGGGGGCTTAACTTCCATAATTATGCATGCTTTAAGGTTTTGGGATAGTTCTGGGCTGGTCCCTCAAACTGGATATATGTACTGGTTGGAGATCATTAGATGCACTCCTGGAATGCACTTTCTGATTTAGTTTTTTCTGAAAGTCTTTGAGTCTGAGACTGCTTTGTTGTGTGAACCAGAGCATAATGAGTAGGGATGATCTGGAGACTTCTCCACTTTTGAAGAAAAAGTGCACTTCTGGTCTGAACTAAAATGCTGATGCGGATACAATCCAGATCTTTTTGGGAGTGTGTTGTCCAGAGCTGAAAGCAATGTTATATAGCAGCAAGAGAGATTTAAGTCAGTCCTCAGGAAAATGTTTGTAATGATAAGGGTAGTGAAGCACTATGGAAGTTGAATAAAATCCATGATGAGAGGTTTTTAAGAAAAGACTAAACAAAACGGAATTTGGGAATAAGGTAGATATAGTTGTTCCTGCATAGAGAAACAGGAATGGATTTGGTCAGTTTATGACATCCCTTCAAGCCAAATTTTCCCTATGATTCCCAAGTGCACCACCATATCTGTTCAGGAGTGACGAACTTTGTATAAACAGCTCCAAAGAGCTTTGTTTTCTTGCTGTGTGACAGTGCAGTCCCTCATGCTATACTTGGGGTTTCTTTCTGTACTGCACCTCCTTGCATTTCTTCCACCTGATGACTGTGTATCCTTTTTTCTTAAGCATATCGGTTTCAATTTTTCCGGTTTTAATTTTCTGTCCTTCCTCCTGCTATTCACTGTAATCTTTTTCTCTTCCTTGGCTGCTGTTTATAACTTCTCCTACTTTAGCTACATCATGGAGTTTCACTGATGGCAATTTACTCTCTCAGATACTGGAAGTTTTCAATAAAGTTGAATAAAAAATGGTGTCTACTAAGTAATCTACATTGCTGGTGATAATCTACTGTCAGCCAGATTTCAAAATACATAACTGGTTCTCTTTAGGTCAGTTTAAATTCAGGTTCAGATGAGACATAATAGCAAATGTTCTACTGAACTGATGGCATATGATTGTTTCCTGCCGTTCATTTGTAATTTGGTCAAGCAGAAAACTTCAAATTAATAAAATTGCAGCCATTCTCTTCCTCTATTTTGTACATTGTTGTGAATTATTAAGTGTCTTGGAACAGAACTGCTCCCCACAAAATACACATTTCAGAGCCAAAACCCAAACAAGTCCCACTCCTAAGCCTCAGATCACTCAAAAAGAGCCTCAATAAATTCGGGCTGCTTTGCCATTGAATTTAAATGGATGTTAAGGACCTTAACTCACTAAGGTTCCTTTTAAACCCCTCCCTTTAGTATAATGATTTGTTACTTTATGCATTTTCTGCTGTAGCTTATGAAGATCCCAGTGTCTCAAGAGGATTGACCTTTTCAGTGGATGGTACAGGTGTCCAGTTTCAACATAGAGGACCAGTCTAGCCTTGCCTCTTGAATGCTGCTTAATGCAGGCTCTGGGATAGGGAAGAAGTAGACTCAAACCTACCCTCCTAAAGTGTTTTAAAATCCAGGTCACTCATTTCCCAGTAATTTATCTTAACATTGACTCCTGCTCAAAAGATAACAAAGATTTAGAACTCCGAAGCCATTTCATGTGTGTGCTTTTGTGCTTTCTGATGACATTTTAATTAGAAAGATATATATTTTTCTTTCTCAGATATTTCCATTTTGCTAGGATAAATAGTATTCAGAAAGATGTCCAAAATTATCTGTATACCCCTATCCATTTCTGATACCGAATTTAGCAATGTTAAAAAAGAACAATAAAGGGGAAATGTTTTGGTACAAACATCAGTTTTGGAATGAAAACATTTTCAGCTATGAGGCTCCATTAGTTCTGCAGTTAGCAAATACTTCAATTGACACTGTTTTCAAACCAAGGACATAAAACTGAGTGTGATATGTTATCTGCTGCCAATTACGTAAGTTCATGATGCATAAGTTATTGCAAAAAATAAGGTCATGACTCCTAAACCAACTCCTTTTGAAGTTGTAGTTCTTCATAAAACCTCCCGCATATTTGTATATTTTAGTTGGTTAACTCTTAACTGAATTTATGTGAGTGCTTATGAAAATGAAGTATTATGTGACATTAAAGAGAAAGCAGAACTTTGCATGGTCTACAGGAATACCAACTTGTTGATATCAAATGCTTATAGAGAGGTGAATCTGTCTAAAACATAGATCTTAGTTCCTAATCAAAGAGCTTAATCAAAGTTCCTTATCAAAGAGCTGTTTGAAAATAAATGTTTTTGACCACCAAACATAAACATTAAAGTTATTACGGAGTGTTATCTAGTGGGTAGGTAAGAGGATTAGGACTCAACCTCCCCAGTTTTTGTCTTACCTTTTATATGGTCTTTTATGGTAATCTGACACTAATCACTGAACTTTTCTGGTTGCCTTCATTTATCTTTCTGTATGACTAAATATGACTAAATGTCATATTTGTCATATGAAGATAATATGTAAGTAATAGACTTAAGCCTTCAGTTGAAAAATGTCAGCAAAGCTGGGAAGAGTGTCAGGGGAACAAATCACTCTACTCAGAACTGGAACGGTGAGGTCCTTCTTCATGTCTGGGGCAGAGGTTTCAGCAGCTTTAAGAATCAAGCTATCATGATGCTAAAGATGCTTAACACCTTCATCCTAATGCAAGGGATTTGTTAGAGGATTGTGTAGCTACAGGATTTTTTTTTTTCACTTCAGGAAAAAAAAAAGTATGACTTTCAAACATTAGCTCTTTTCAAAATTTAATGGAAGCATGACCTTTGGAGATGATTTGACAAAGCCTCCCCCAGAACAGCTAGTAGTCCTTGTTCTGCCTCATTCAGGTCAAGGACTGAAAAACAGGTATTCTGTAGTCTGCTAAATGACTTTACCACAAGTCTTCGGGTTTTTTTCTCAAGTTTTTGGGACCCCCTCAGCTACCTCTGTTGCTCTACAACTTACCAAGTTTGTACAAATAGTTACCTATTCACCGCCCTGGAGAAAGACCAATGCAATAGTCCAATGGGCAGTCTAA
Organism: Pygoscelis adeliae; assembly: GCF_000699105.1. Classification (NCBI taxonomy): domain Eukaryota; kingdom Metazoa; phylum Chordata; class Aves; order Sphenisciformes; family Spheniscidae; genus Pygoscelis; species Pygoscelis adeliae. The sequence goes on from NW_008824031.1 coordinate 3,790,773, forward strand.
GTTCAAGTCCTTGTTCCAATTAATGTTTAATTATTTATACACAGTGAAAGACGTCCAACAGGAGAGACCGAGGAAGCTGTTCTTCAGAATAACTGATTGTTTGGTGGCCAGAAAGCTTGCCTGGGATGCAGGATTCTGACATTCAGACATCTTGCAGAACAGAAACTTGAAATCTGGACTCCTGTGCCACCAGTCAGTGCCTTGATCATAGGATGATTATCTGGGAGGGGTGACAGTTTTCTTGCTCTTTGATGTATTTCAAGTCTCATCCTGGGCATGAGAACCTTTCCCAGGTAAGAGCTTCATAAGAACTGGTAAGTACCTGCAGAAAGTTCTGGTCTCAACAGAATATAATTTGTCAGTGAAAAAATGCATCACTGTAAACTCTTATGGGGGCATGACTAGAGTTTTCACAACCATGTAGGTCCAGAGTGGTTTGGCCATTGTGATGATCCCTCAAAGTCCTGTGTTTGAAGGAGAGGTCAACAAGCAGCGCTGGAGGGCATGAGTCTCGGGGAGCCTGTAGAATGCCAAAGCATATGTCTGTGTAAGTGTCAGACTTATAAATCAGCTGTTGTTACAAAAGTTTAACAATGGGGAAATGGTCACATACAAACATTGGTTTGGGCATTAGGCTTATGAGTCTTGCTGTTTTTAAACACTTCAGCTGACATTGATATGAAACCGGGGCATAAAACCAGGAGCCTGACATGTGATCTGTTGCCAGTTGCCTTCAAACTACCACGTCTGATGAGGAAAAAAAGAAAGGAAGTGATGGAGAAATGGGAAAGGTCATCTGGACTCTGATAATTAATGTTCCTTAGAAAATAAAAGTTTTGAAACTTTCCTGGAAATGAGGTTTTATGATCTGCTACAATGGCCCACAAGGGGGATGCTGCAACCTACACATATTGACAATTGTGGTATTACCAGGCAATTCATTTTTATGAGTAATTTCCAGAGCAACCCTCGACCATGCAGTCACGCATACAGTGCAACAGTGTGCCATAGAAGAAAGACTCAGCTAGAGGCCAAAGATTATACAGATTTATTAATATTTGGGAAAAAGATCCTTACAGCAGAAAGCAAATTGAGCAACAGAGGGGGGAAGAAGGAATTGACTCGATAACAAAGCGAGCTTTGTAAGGATGTGATCCAGAGCACAGTGAACTCAATAGAAAGATTTCCATTGATTTCTTAAGATCTTGGATAGATCTCAAGAGAACAGAGACACTCTATCTTATACTTTTCCCCCTCCTTTATCCATCTGAATGGAAAATACTTTCTTCCTTATTCACAACTAGCATCATTTAGTGACCAAGCATCACAATCAAAACGTTGATCATACTTGGGATGTTAGAACCAAGAAGCCTTACCTAAGCAGCCCCAGAAGTGGCTTGACTTTTCCAAGGGCTGAGCAACTTGCAAATTCTCTCTAACAGTACCTTCATCTTTTTATTAGACTCAGAATAGTCTTATCCTGTACTTAACTTTGCAAACCCATTCTGCTTTCTCCTTTAAAACACAGAGAATAATGGAGCAGTTGGATCTATAATCTTGTTTCTCCTAAATCCGTCTCCATAAACACTTTTCTTGTAAAGATAATGACCCGTTTAGTCGTCTTCTATTCATGTCTAGTCTAAGTTGTTATAGCTGTTACTTTTAAACAGCTATTAAATACTTCAGTAGTTCTTAAAGAATGCTTGGAATAAAAGAAAAATGAAGAGAGATGACTGAAAATGAAGTTGTAGAACTGAATTTGATTATATATCATTCAGAAGAAAAAAATAGTTCTGTCAAAGTCCCTGCTAAGGGCTGTTAGAGAAAGTGATATATTTTGCACTAAATGAGGCTACATAGATCATGAATCATGGCCCCAAGTGATATATCCCCAAGATCAGCTTGGTTATCTGCTTTCAAAATCCTTCCTTCTATGGGAACAAAATTTTGCTGCCTAATGTAAGTAGTGTTTGACAAACTCATCCTGCTGTGATAGCAACTCTCATTTCATCCTACACACTGAAGAAGATAATTTATCTTAACACTAGGCATTGAGCAAGGCTAGCTGTGGGAAAGTAGAACTACTGGGGTTTCCTTTTACTACTGAAGTCAGTTGAAATCTGCAGTCAAGCCAAGCCTGGTTTAAGTACTCTGTTGATTATTTTCTTTAACGTGGTGTGAAAGACCAAGGCTGCTTTATTGCAATGGGTGGGTAAGTTACCAGCAAGACATGCTGAGATGAGGAGCTGGCGGCAACACACAGAAAGAGAAATCCGCATTACTCCCCATCACTTTGGAGATACAAGGATAAACTTCCTTATAGAGAAAACCAGAACATTTTCAGTGGAGAACGCTCAACGGAGAGTCTTACTGTTTGGTGGATCGCAGCCTTCTCAGTGACCAGGAGGTCAGGAGTGAATGCTTCCAGGTCCCTAAGCACAAGTCCCTAACCTTCCCTAGGCTGTACATGATTAGAGTGCCTGCTCCTCAGCTTCCTGCCCACCGGGATGCCAGCTGCATCAGAAAGCCCAAAGTCCATGGTCTGAGGATTTACCCATTCCCTTCACTAGCATTGAAGGTGCTGGCTTTGGCAGTTCACTCTGTGTTGCTTCCTCCAGGACCCTGTAAGGTCGCATCAGTGGAGACAGTTGTCCTTCACCCGGCCTAAACACGTGTGCGCACACCCTAACAACAGGCATTGGCATGTCCTTCCGTAAGGTGATTCTGACCTAAGGGACACAGCACCAGCGCTGTCTCAAGCTTTGCAACAGAGCAGAAAAAATGCAGTAGAATTGGTTTAAAAGAAGAGAAATGAATAAAAAAGGCAGTTCTCTGCTATTACAGCACACTGGACACTGAACATCAATTCCAGTCTAAAGTCTGTCAAATAACGAAGCACAGATAGTGCATCTGGAGATTTCAGTTTAACTTCTGAATTCCCTGAGGACAGTGGGAATCCCTCTGGGTTTGGTAAGTGCAGTAGAGGCCCCTTCCTCAAGGACAGGTAAACACATAGTCATTAACAGGTTGTAAAAGAGAACTGAGCTTACGCAAAGACTTGTTTTCTCAGATTCATCCTGCACTATCAGCTTGAACACATCTATGAAGATCCCCTGGGGGTCCTGCAATTTTCCCTCTTTGGCTTGCTTTCAGGATTTGTTTTAGCGAGTTCCCTGTCCGCAGAGAGGTGTGACAGAGTGATGCTTGAAAACCTGGTTCTGTTCACTCCGTGTGTGACACGGTAGATCTAGTTTGTTTACCAGGAAGCCCCAGTGTTATGACCGGAGGAATGAAGGGGACACAGACTTCATTTGTAGAAGGGATTTTAAAAACTTGGCATTGTTGCCACAAATAATGTCAAGACGGAAAATCCTGATTCACAAATGAGGACACAAAGGTGAGTATGAGTTTGTTGGGCAGGGACAATTGCTTAATCCGTGCTGTGGAACAAGAAGTCCACTAGCATCCTGAGCTTGGTTATATGCAGAAGTGATGATGATGGTAAACATGATATAGTTCTATGTCTATGACAAAATTAATAGATTTTTCTATGGACCCATCCAAACGCTATTGAAGTCTCCAGAAAAAAAAACCCAAACAAAAGGTGCTTTTCTGTGCTTGCATACTGAAGGAGATGAATATCGGTTTTGCTTTCCAATGCAAGAGTCTCAGGATGTATCCAGACACATCCAGCACATGACTACACAGCTGAGGCGTACATTTCTCCTTTTTCCACTCTCACCAAAAGGTTCATCAAAGCTGTGGAGATGTTTGGTATTCCTGGTGAGACAAGGTCAGTGCTCCTCTCTTGGAGCTGCTTCATGTGAAGTGGAAGCTGAAAGGGGATAGAGGGCATGGGAGAGAATAGGTACTATTTTTAGCACAGGGACATTCTTCAGTAGCCCTGGCATCACTGGCAATCTGCAAGGAGAAGTCTCTGTTGGGGACAGGGTTCATGAAGTATTATACAGAAGAGATGCAGAGGTCTGCAAATAGCAGGCTCCCCTACAGTCATGTCATTGACACCTGCTTGCATTTGGATTTTATCATACTTGTGTGCCAATATTTCAACCGTTATTTTTTCCCTTGATCTTTTAGGGGGTAACACAGACGGTGACTTCTCTTGTGTGTTTTGCCCTTTACATGTGCTTCTAGTGACCATCTGACTGCCTTCATTGTGGTTCTGTTCTTTTCAGAGCGTTATTGATTATATACTGCACTTTGTGGGAATCTGGTGTAAAGCGACAGCTTTATAGGCCATCGTGGGCTCCAGGTATCTATTTTTATCAATCTGAGCAATTGTTGCTTAGAAAAAGAGACCCCTCTTCCCAGGCCACGCGTGGCTGACCTCGGTTAGTCCGAACTCTTTTGACCCCAGCGCAGCTTAAGCGATGTGACAGCCGAGTCAGCCCCTTTAATTCCAGTCTTTGTGAGGCTCATGTGATAATCATGCACTTGCTCTGTCAGAGGAGCCGGCAAAGAGCGATTCTGTCTGTACTTGCTCCCTGCAGCAGACCTTTCTTGCCTTCTCTCTTCCACCAGATTCCTTTCATTTTGTTGGTTCTATTCAGGAACAAAGAGGACTTTGTTGAATTGCCTTTGTGGTTTATTTTCCTGAGCCTTGGAAGATAGCAGACTTTTGCCACTGTTTTATCCAACCCTTTATCACATGCATAATACCCTGAATGCTTGAAGGAGGCTAGTGTGTGTTAGCCTAACTCTGCTTTTTTTTTCAGGTTGGAAGCCAGGGCTGACTTCTGGATGCCAAGTTAGAAATAATTGCCGGACTAAAAACTCAGGGAGGAGTCCGTCCACACAGCTGCCGTAAAGGCTCCAGTCAGAGGAGCTACAGTCATCAGTAGTTTTCATCTTGTTTTTCATGTTCTCTGGTCTTACCAGGTCCCAGCGTCTACACAGACGTGTTTATTTACAGATGTAGAACACATCCTCGTCAAACGATCTTTGGGCACATGTTCAAAAAGGGGTAAAAATGCATTGACTGGCCACTACAGCTGCCAATATTTAGCAGCTTTTATCTGAGCCTGTAAAAGTGTTTTGACATGATAAACTGCTACAGTCTTCACAGATGCAGGAAGGCAGTTGCGGATGAGTTAGATGAGGGACTCCGGTTTAGAGACTTTACGATAAAAGACTTCTCCAAATCTCAGGACAAGTCAGTAGTGTGGAGAAGTCTAAAAAGAGCAGCTGACTCTAATCCTTTGCCCTAACCACTGTCCCAGCTGCCTTTCGCATGACCTGCTACTCTACCTGTTCCCAACACAAAGCTCCCAACGTGTTTCCTTTATTTAATGCATCAAAACATCTTTTTAATGATGGAAAATGTAGCTGTTACTCAAGGCTGCCCTTGAGTGATAGCTTTATCTATTTTGACTATTGCCAGAAGGACATAGTGTGGTCCTGGAGAGTCTCTGGACAAGGTGATAACAGAGTTGCTTCATCAAAGCTCTTCCCATGAGGGATGAAATCTATAATCTTTGTTTTTAGTGGAACAAACATCTCCAAAGGCATAGTAGGCGTCAAAATACAGTGCTTCTGAGTTCTGTATGCAAAAGGTCAGGCAGTGTTTAATCCTGGGGGTGACCTCATGGACCTTAGGGGAATTTCATCAAGGATGTAGTTAGTCTGTATTTTGCAATAATCTGTAGGAAGTAAGCTTGGCATTTCAGAGATAAAATTCGCAAGCACTACCATTCCAGTCACCCAGCGTGCTTTGTAGACGGGATTTCTGTGACTGTTTAGTTCTAAAAAAGTCTCACGTTCAAAACTGAAACTTTCAGCCCTTACTAGGGCAAAAATTGCAGAGAAACCAGTAGGAATACTGCCTAGAGTAGAGTGAAATAAAAGCTGGAGGATCTGGTGCTGTGTTACTTAGCTCACACTGCAAAACTTCAGCAAATTTGTCTCTAGCAAGCAAAGTGAGCAGTTTTGACAGGTTTTATTATATTGAATTACAATGACAAATAGGGGCATTGATTTGTAGAATGTTTGAAAGCGTGATAAACACAGTCCTAATGAGAAAGATGTTTCTTTTTATTTGACAGAACACCGCTGTTTTTTCTCGTGCATACTCTAGGTGCACCAACAAAAATAAAAGACCTGGTTATTTGAGGCAAAATTCCTGAAATATTATTCTCTAAATCTCTAAGCTTTCACTTATTACTTTTTATTCCCAGAAGTATTTGATGATTTTATTGTCCACAAAAACTGTAGCAGTAATAAAAGAAAATAAAATCGTTAGTGCAAACATAGAGTACCTCAGTGTTTTCTTATGAATTCAGGTACGAATTCAAAGTCAAACATGCTTTTCAAAATCTTAATTTTTAAAAATCTTATTGTGCAGAGGATAAATGGTGCTCACAGTAACGGGATTGCTCTTATATCCCTTATGCAGTTATAGCCCTTGGGTTGTATAACTCCAGTTTCACCCCCCATGGTGCTTTTTGAACTTTGAAGCCTACAATGTGTAACTAGTACTATAGAAGAAAATAATTTTACATCCACATTCACATAACAGTTGTAGGAGGCTCTTCGGAGAATGATCTGCTTGGAAAGCAGCTAGTATGTTATGGGTGCTGCCATAAATAGCAACAATAGCAAGATAATTTTGCTTATCCACCAGTAACACTTGCAAGTGAAGGCATTTTGCCACAGCTGTTAGGGATTCAATGACTTCTAACAAGGTGCTTAGTCCAGGACGTTGGCATTTTACATGACTGTTGATTTTGCTGAAAACTGTTTAGTGCTTCTGTCTGTTGTATTTCTAAACTTGCACCTATCTCTATGTAATCTAATACCTTCTGTAAATGTGAAGAGTTGCACTGAGCCTGCGCAGATTCACTCTGTTATGCCAGTTCCCACATACAGACCCATATATTTCATCATCTGCTTTACTTTCGATATGGCATTAAAATGGAACCGGGAGGTTATTGCTATTCACACAAGTGTACTCACAAGTCCAAGCCCTCCCCACAGATACACATGCATATGCATGACCTTCACACACACGCATGTCCCTGCGAGCACATGTGCTCCTTTGGCATTGTGAAACTTGCTTTTTTTAATTTTCTGAGGAATTTTCAGGAGACTTAGCTCAGCTGTGTCTCTGCTGGCTGAGCCTTTTCACTTCTTAGTTACTTCTCCCTTGCCCATTTCTCTCTGTCCTCCCTGCATGCCTGCCTCAAACACTGTTGCAGCCTGCTGAGATCAAGCCCGTGAGCCGCCCGGGGCAGGGATGCTTCTCCTAGTGCATCCTGACAGCGCTGCCTGTTTTCTGCGAGTGCCTCAGCCCGGGAACTTGCTCTGTGTGTGTGGATGCAGTGGGGTGCAGGACCAGATGAGAGAGAGCTGCCAAGAAAGCCACAGGACCAGAATGCATATGGAAATGAAGCAAGATATGACAAATATATATTCCTGATTTAGGTGGGTGCACAAGAAACAGCTGTCGCTGGGGCAGCCTCAGCTCATCCAAACCGTGCTGAGAAGAGGCACAGATAAAGGAATTTTTCATGTGTTGTCACATCCTCAAGGCTTGTTTTTCAGAGCACAGAAATGCTTTTTATTGTCTTAGAAGCCACCTCCTGCACATTTACAACTTTTAAATCAGCCTTACTTGGATTCAGCAGAATTAGGGATAGGGAAATCCTATTAGGTCCCATTATCATTTGAGCTACCAGAGCAGTATTGTTTTATATGTTAATTTGCCAAGCACTCTGTTCATGTTTAAATAACTCAGTGTAATAACCATGTAATTATTGTCTATGCCTCTTAATACATATTCATATGTTTGAAAAAAGATTTTTAATATTTCTCTCAGAGTTCAAACACCTTTCTGCCTCTTTTTAACCCTTTCAACCAACCCTCTTCAAGAAGATCATGTTAATTTTGTAGATGAGGCAGTGGAGGAAGGGTGAATCTGCACTGACTGCTTATGCCCTGTTTCCTTTTACCAAATTGTTTTTAGCCTCCCTTTCGAATCAACTGATTCCCTTAAAAACAAAATCCAAGAGGAGGGTTTGCTCCTGGAACCTCTCCAGAAGCACAGTGAGGAAGGAAATGCCAAGTTTGACTCCTTGCACAAACATAGACTATCCCCAGCAGCCATTCAAAGTGATGTTTGAGAGAGTACATGTCCTCCCATGAGCTCCAGCCCTTGGAGCAGCAGGAGAGGTGGGAATCAGCTAGCATGACAGGCAGAGGTGCAGTTTATTTGGTGTTATCCCAATGCAGCAGTGGAGTACTACTCCCGTGTCCTCTCCCCGTCCAGCAGCCTGGTCTCTCAGCTCACACCCCCACCTTGCCAGGGGACCCCTTCTTCCTGCTCTCCTCCTGCCAGCCATCTCTATCCAGGCACACCCTGGCAGCCTCCTCACTCTATGGCCAGGGTTTCTGCAGAGCCTTGTGCTCTGGCACTGCATGGGGCAGCTCCGGGGTGTTGAGGCTGGAGGCAGCACTGATGGGTTCCCAGAATGACGAGGCTGTGCCTTCCCTCTGCAGGAGGGTTTCTGCCCTGGCCACACTGAGGCCTGCCCCATGACAGACCTGAAATACAGAGGTGTATGCCCAAAAGTAAGGAGCTTTCTCATCAGAGTGTTTGCCTGTTGTAGGAAAGACACCTGAGGCCAGTAAAGATGCTGGCCTGATGCCAGGAGACAACTGAGTGGAGACTTTTTACTCCTGGGTGAGAAAGAAGATGTTGCTCTGAAAGCAGAAAGCAAGTGCCCAGGAGGACTGACAGCTCGCTGACACCATGGTGAGCCCCTGCATCCCCCCATGTTGCCACCAGTGACCTGCATGCTCCAGGCAGTGAAGCCCTTCTCCAGCTCCTGCCTTAGCTGCAGGGGAGCAGCAGCTGAGGCACCAGCCGTGAAGACTGACCCTGCAGACTGACCCTGCAGACCTCATCAGGACACAGCTATGGAGGAGCTGGTGAGCAAGTCTGCTTTTACTTTTTTCGTGCTTACTACCACTTAGGCTTTTGTATGCGAAATACTGTATTTTGATAGTATAGGTGGTGCGCAATAGCACTGTACTGTTGGGACATCCAGGACTGCTTGTATACAAGTCAGACCTCTCTGCAGGGTGGTGGGTGGGCAGGTCTTTTTATAGTGATGGTTAAAAAAAGGGGGGGGGGAAGATGTGGGGAAACACTTCAAAGAAGCAGATGAGTAGGTAGGAAAAAAGAAAGTGGGGGAGCAATAGCCATGGTGTTGACTTAGAGATCTGGAGACATATGAGTATACTTGGTAGCCTTGGGGCTACCTCCCCGATCTGGAGAGGGGCTGAAGCTCCTGGTGGCTGGAACAGAAGTGGAAAGAAACCTCTGTACATCCTGTGTGACTGGCAGTGGTGCTGTAAAGGGACATTGCCTGTGAGGGATATGTGGGGAGAGGTGGGGAAGACAGACTCTGCCAACATTGGTTTATTTGTTACCTGGCTTATGGGTGGCTTATTGGTGAACTGGCACAGGTTATGCAAGAGGCAGCAATGACCTGTCCAGCCTGCCTCCCCAGGTTTGTTGTCCTGAGGTCAGCCAGCTAAACATATGCTCTGCTGAGAGCTTGCAGGTAGTCAGACCCATGCTTGTCCTGATATGGTGCCTGAATCACTGTAGGAGGTGGTAAGCAGAGTTCATCCAGGTGCCAAAAAGTGTTCTGTTGCCAATATCTGAGGTAGGAAGAGAACCCCAGCTCCTGTGGCACACAGCAGTTTCCGATGGCTGCTCTTTTGCAGTTGTCTGGTGTAGCTGGTGGTTCTCTCTGAGCCTTCTGCTTAGTGCTCAGAAAAGGGAGGAGTGGCAATCTCTTTGGTTGAGGTATTTGTGGAGGATATTAAGGAGTTTCATGAATTTGCCTGGATATCTGGAGAGCGCACATTGAGCCAGCACCTGTACTAGCCTCCTGGTATTTTCAGTGCAGATATTTCATGAGAAGACAAACTGGCTAATCTCACAGACCTCTATCGCAATCATGCCCATGGTGGTAATAGCCAGCCTTGAGCTGGTTGCCAGCAACTGGTGAGAACTGGGAGTGGTAGAACTCTCTAAGGTGATGGCAAATTTTTTTCTTTCACTATGGGTTTCTAGAAGGGGAACTGCTGATGCAGGGAGCCTTGAAGCTGGTTTGATGTATCCAGAAGCGTTGCCTCCATTGAGGGTAATCCTAGGTGCACAGCACAAACTAGTCTTCCAGGGGTAAATGATTTCTAGATCCAACATCTCCTCTGAGCATGAAGAGACTGACATAGAGACCAGATGATGCTGCGTCCCATGTCAGTGCCATCAACCTGGGATAGCTGCCCTTATCTTTGGCATGATTCCTGTCTATGCCTTGGAGGTCCTTGAGGAACAAGTCTGCCCATCTGACACAATGCCTCAAGGAAACGGACTTTTTTTTGAAGAAGGCAGATCTATTGATAGGTATGAAATAGCAGCAAGGGCTGTAGGGATGAGCACAAGCAACTTGTTCAGTAGTGGTGAAACAAGTGGGAGCAGTGGTGATCATGCTGCTGCCTGCATGTTGGACAATGGCTACCAGAAAGCTTAGAGCATGGCCTGCTTTTAATGTGCTTACTAGTGCTGTGGGGCAAGCAAGGGTTGAGCATGATGTGTGGGTCAAACTGGAGCTCTGCATGGGTAGGTTCAGAGATCCATGGATCTCAGAGATCCATGGGGCTGGGGTCACTCCAGTTGCTGTTTGGTGCAAACCACCCTGGCCAGTGAGACGTGGGCTCCCTGCATTACTTGTCCCAGATATTTGTAACAATGCAGAGGGAGACACTGAGAGAAGAATAACTCTCCTGTTACGTTAACAGGGAATGGATTTGGACTTCTGAAGCCCCAGTGTCTCTTTTAGATCCTACTGCAACTCTGGCACTTGGATCTGTTTCTCATATTATACATTACTTTTCTTTGTGGAATCCCTCTTTTTCTGTATAAGAAACATGAAGCACAAGCTGTAACAGGCTCTATTAAATTATCCAAGAGATGCTGTGCTGGAGAGCATCCCTGGAATTCATCCCCTCGCTCTGAGGCAAGATCACACTTAGCTAGATGGTCCCTGGGAGAAATTCCTGTAACTCTTCCTTGACACCTCCAGTGATGCGGGCATCAGCTACAAACAGAGGCTGCAATGCTTCACTCCACTTGCACTTAATTTATGTTTTTCCTCCTGACCTCAATGTATCTTTGCTGCAAGTCAAGCTTGCACTTTTTTGTCCAACTCTTGCTGCATACGGCAATGCTTTCTTTTGGTAACAACCTTTCCTTCATATTGGACAACTCTTTGGAAGTAACCCTCTATCAAGGTTTCTCTTTTCCAAAGCACTTAATCTTCCTGCTGTGCTCCGGCGGCCTCTCCCTGGCTTCCCTGCACTGCTCTTCTGGTGTGAGCTTTGTGTCCCTATTGCCCTTGGTGGCAATTTAGGTCTAACATTCAATGTGTAACACAAACCTAGGAGTGAGGCGACATGCTCCAAAGACCAGGACCCTGGCTGAATTCTACCATGTGGTTCTCCTAAAGGATAATAACTCCATGAGGATTTGGTGACCCCTCTGTAAGTCCTGGGGAGGAGACTGCTGGCACTCTTAATTCCGTAACTGCCAGCTCCATGCAGTTCCCAGTACTAAAATGTTTAAAATAATAGCCTTCGAAAAGAGCCAAGGCTTCGAAAGGGCCATACACCACCTCTGCTGGAGCAGTAAAATGGTGGCAGGATAATTTCCATATGCGGTAGATGGGTGTTTGGTTATTTGGGGGTCGAGAATAGTTTCTTCCTTTGCCAGGAATTTCTCTATGCCAGGAGTCAAAATTACTTTTTCCCTTTGTGAACTCTTTTTAAATGCTGCGTTGACTGATATATCAGCTGTGGTTTGGTCTCCAGTTGACTGCTCAAGCTTGCTGGTGCAAATTTTTGAACAGACAAAAGAAACTTTCTTTCTTTTTAACATGGACTACTCTGTATCTCCATATAGATAGAGGGGTGAAATAATTTTTTACTGTCAGCCCTTTGATCTGATTCATTTCCCATATGCAGTTCTGTAAATGCCTCTGTGGCAATGATAGCAGCGGCTTGGTTTAGTCTGACATCCATTAACTACATCTTCAGTGTGATGTAACATCTGGGACAAGAAAGACAATGCTCAGCCAGCTGACAGCGGGCAGCCACCAAAGATTTGTTGGCCAGTGGTGGTTTGTACATCACAGCTCAGGAACTGCTGGCTTAGAGACTTCAGCGTGCAAACCTGTGAGACTAACTGTGTTTTTTACTAAACCATTAGCGGATTTGTGTTGCATTCATTCTCTAACACTAGTTTGCTCAATGCACACCTCATATTTTCCCTCCCCTTATATTTTTGGTCAGACATTTTTATTTCTTGAAATCTACCTCTGAAACAGTTCTGCACTTTTGGCATAATGTATCTACCAGCATGGTTGACTTTGCTGTATAGTATCGAGTCTACTTCTGGAACTCATCAGGTTATTGTAAAGACTATTGTATGTATTCCATTAAATGAATATTTTATATGTATATCTTGCCATACCTTTAAACAGCACTTCTGTTGGTTTTGACAGAGAGAATTCAGCTTTTTTCTTAAAGTAGAAAATAACCAGGATAAAAATAGCAAGCGATTTCTCCAGCAATGAGCAGTCAGAATTTATGTTCTCAGTGTGCACAGCTCTGAAGATGTGATGATTCCATTCAGCTGAGCATCAAAAAGATCAAAAGACTTTACTGAAGTGCAACTATCACTTTGATCAGAAAGCTGTATTGGAAACTTAATGAAAATTAGTGGCTGCTTTTGACAGTCGTGGTTCTTCCTATTTCTAGTTGTGGTGTTGATGCTATGGGAAAATAACCTGACTCTGTTGAGTCCAGATGCTGTGGTTGGGTTTTGGGTGAGAGATTAGATCAGGCTTTCCTTTTCTTCAGTAAATATAGTTGCCTTGAATTTTGGCTCCATCCAGCTGATTTCTGAAGTTGGACTTTTCTTTCTTTTTGTCCTGATCGCAAGTTATTTCATTCATTCCAGATTTTCCAGCTTTCTCAATAATTGCTGAAATGGATGTTATTTCCTACTCTGGGCAGGAGAAATTGTCTGATAGCTGAGGCCCTAGGCTGAGACTTGGAAAGTTTTGGTAGAATTGTGTGGACAAAGCTGGCCATATTTTGTGGGAGAGTTCAATGACTTGAAGTTTGGTTTTATTGCAGTTCCATTGTGCTTGACTTCACAGAAATCACCGTGGAGGCTAGAGAAGACTGTAGGATAGAGGTAGTTTGGGAGATGATTGACTGCTGGGGTGGTGGCATGGAATGACTCAGGAATCAATAATGCAGGTCACTCCACGGGAAGCTTTTTGACTGACCCTTCCTTCGCATTCTCTCACTCAGGTGGTGACTGCATATGGCTTTGAAGTGATTTGCCCCCAACTAAGTATAAACAGTTGGGGGCAAATCAACCTGCTTTTCTCAGCTTGGTTCTGAAGTTATCTAGAAAACTCTTGGTTCAGTGTATGCTGCATTCTTTCTTGGGCTTGGATCTTAGTTTCTCTGGAAAAAACAGTTTTTGTTCTTTTGCTGTTGTGTTTTTATTTTTTAAACCCATCTAAAAAAATTCTCAAATTTAAAGTTGGGGCATTAATTTCCTTAAGTCTTTTCTTTTACTTTGTGGTCTAATCCCTAGAGCATTAGCATATTACACACAATCAGATGGTGATCGCAACTTTTTAAAAAATAAGATCTGTGAGTTAGTCCCAGTGCGGGACCCTAAATAAGTGCCTGCTGATGAGGCACTCCAAAGGCTCTTGTCTCTCTCCTAACCAGCTTCTACAGACACCAGCTGTAGTCATGTTCAGAGGTTAAACTGACTAGATTTGGGACAAATTAGCATATTGAATTTGGAAGCCCAGCTCTGAACTTTATAGGGTTCAAAGTGTTTATTGCATGCTAGATTTGAAGCTTGATGGTGACCAGACCACAGCTTCCCATTGTTGTAATTCTGCTGCTCCAGACATGGGAGCCATCTTCAGAGTGGACGGTGGAAACCAGGCTGAAGTGTCCTTACACACCTGCCCCCACCCTTGGAAGTGATGGCAGCAGCACCTGTCCTCCATTTCTGTTTTTTCGGCAGAAGTCAGCTGGCAATTTTGCTGGCGCTGGCTCTTTTGTGATGCAGAGAGCCTTCTGCCTTGCCCAGAGCTTGAGCCATCCCTGGCTCCTCTGCAGAACCAGCTTCGCAAGGGAATGTCCACGTTTTTTTTCCAGAAAGTGACCGCTTCCAACAATGGTCGGTGCCAGCTTGCTCAGAAAAATTAAGCGGGTGGTTAAAGATTAGCTTGTGGCCTGAAGGCTATGGCCTTTTGAAAGAATCTTGTTTAAAAAAAACAAACAGAAAAAACCCAAACTGGAGGAGTTTTGTCCTTCAGTAAAAGGAGCAGTTGATAGTGGAATGGTGTGTTTCTTCGGTGACACCTCGCGTCCCTTGCAATGAATATATCTAAATTCTTGTTTCCTGAACCCTGGAGAGGAGTCAAGCGTCTGAAGAGACTTTCTTTGCTCACAGGTCCAAGACTTCTGCATTCAGCATGCCGCGCAGACAGTTTGTCTCTGCTTTTCTCGGGAGTGCGCTGCCAGAGCTTGCCTGGTTGCTTCTGATAGCCGGTATTTCCCACTGCAGAGCAGGCTGCTGCCTCCTCTCTGGGACTATCAGCTGCCTGGAAAGCCCAGCAGACAGCTTGGACCCTGCCATTCCCAGGCCGTATGCACTAGCCCGTGTGCAGTGTGGGCCGTAATCCCAGCTTTTGCTAAACAAAAGAGAATATAGATATTCCTGCATTTAGCCTGAGCAGCCGTCAGCCACGCTCCCCACGGCCCCGGTGAGGCTGCCTGACAGCCTGGCCTCCACCATCGCAGCAGTGGGGATGAGCCATGAAGTTTTCCTCCTAATTCCTAGGTTGCTTTATGCCCTGAAGCTTGAAAGCGTAAAGCTCTCTAAAGCTCTCGGCTTTATAAAATGCTTGTGATTCTGGGTATTTTTATTACCCGTGTGAAGGCTTCCACCAGTGTAACTTCATGGATATCTAGCAGAATTATTGATTTCTGTCCATGTGAGAAGAGGATCTTATTCCAGAACTTTTCAGCCTGGGACCATTATATTTTCAATTGGAAGCATCAGAATTTTGTCTATAGACATTTCCAAACCTATATTATTCTGATCTTTGAGTTCCACTGATTTACTTCATTGATATTTTGATTTCTTGGCCTGTTTTAGGACGGAAATGAAAGTTGAAATAACAGGATTCCCTCCAGATTGGAAATTCTGCTTTTTGAGCAGGTCTTATGCAGCATGGGATTCTTTCGTTGCTTAATTTAACATCTATATATATATATGTGCATACATACATCTCTCTGTAATGAGCACCTTGGGACCCTGAATAAAAGTTCATTACAATTGAGTGTTCCTTGTAACAGCATTTGGCAATTTACCAATAAACGGAGAAATGTCCAATTTTAATCCAGCAGGAGTTGTATATTAACTTCATGGATAAGCTTCATATTGATCAACTTTAAAAAATATCTTGTAAGGAATACAATAAATACTTGAGAATAGAAAACTTGTGTATTTATAAGCTAAACACAGCCTGCAGTGAAGAAAGCAAGAGAAGTAAACCTGTGATACCCAGGTCAGTCTCATGTCCTTGAGATTTTTCTGTGTGGGAATTTGGCACAAGCAGATCTACTATGGGAAAATTAGAGTGTTTTGAGCGTGCTGAGCATCCCTTTTAAGCTCCCCCAGGCAGCTGTTTCACACTCCCCTCTTCTCCCTGCATGCCTCCTCTTCATATCTGATGTTTGGAGCTGTTGCTCTGCTGACCTCCGTCTTTCCCAAACCAACTTCTCTGCCTTGCATACCTTTCTTTAAACAAAGACCAACCTATCTATCTTTAAACATTTAGTTCAAAACCTTTGTTTCACATTTTAATTTCCCCCCTTCCCTCTCTTTCCCCTCTATCACCAGGCTTTTCAGGACTGTGGCACCTGCTTTTGGGAGGAGCCCTTGAAGGGAGATAGGGAGGGCAGGAGTTCATCTTCGTGGCTAGGAATACACAGGGGAAAGTGGTTTAACTTTGTCTCTCTCCCTCCGTCTAATACCAGAATCTTTCTGTTTCTGGATGGAGACAAAATGAAATTTTCTCTTTTCGTGTTTTTTGGTTGCATGATAGCTTAAATGTTCCTGTTCCCTGGGGGTCAGTGGGGACAACGGGTGTTGAGTGCCTCTGAAAATCCTTCTTCTTAGGAAGCCCTGCCTGGAAAGGCTGGGCTAGGTCAGGCTTCACCCTGCATGGCTACAGATCATCTCTGAATTGGGCCTGGATGCACCTGACATATGCTGACCCAATGGCTCAGCTAGTCTTTTGCTATTTTTGTCTTTTCTTTAGGGAGACAGCTTGACTGCTTAACACACCGCTTAATTCTCAGGTCACGATCTGCATTTCTTCAGGTCATAGGGGAATTTTGGCTTGCCAAGTGTTAAACCTTCTGTGTTTATAAGTGTTAAACCTTAATGTGGTTACTGCTTGCTGCTCTGTGTGGTTTGTTTCAGTCTTGTGAAAACTATGACATATAGCTTAAGGGCACTGCAGACAGTAACTCAAGCTTTGTTTAAGACATCACAGCTAAAAATGTTTCATGCTACTAACACATTATGGTAATGTGGGACACTTTACGCTGTGTAAATATAAAACTTGCATGTTACGAGAATGAGATATTTTATATTTTCTTGCCAAGGGAAATATTTACTTAATTTTTTTTTTATAATATTGATTTGTACATCATTAAAAAACCACCATATTTTGTTAGCTTTTGTGTGAATTAGGGGATGGAATCTTAAATTTATTTTAAAAATAGAAACCACATCATGCAACCATTTCTACACGATGTGGGAGTGCTGACCTCTTTAGTTACTTACAAAGCACAGCGTGGCTGAGTAGGGATGTCTGGTTGGCTTTTCCAGTCACTGCAGCACTGACAGCCTGCAGGTGAATGGCATGTGGGGAGGACACGCTCTTTTCAGTCATCCCACCTTCTTTCTTGTTTTTCTCATAGCTTTGGATCAGCACAAAATTCTTGTCCCACTGAGCATCTGCTGACCTCAGTGATTTCCCTAAGAAGTATCGTGTATATGGAGGCTTTCCTGTCCTTAAGACCTATATTTTAACGGCCTGTCCCAAAACTCACTGAGTCGATGGCAAGCCTTTAACCGACCTAAATAGGCTTTAAATTGAGTCTTATTGCAGAATTTGCTAGTGGAATACAACAGGGATTTTGTGTCCTGGCATGTTTTAATCAGAAGTGCCTTTCTGCTTCTGGACAAAGAGGGTAAAGCTGTATTTATGTGGGACAGGGGATCCCTGATGTGGCTCCAGGGAAGTACTTGTATGTAAAGGGCCACGAACAACTCTTCTGCAAGCATTGAGAATTATTTAAAAAGCCACTTGGCAGCTTTTTAATCTAGTTAAAAAAATGTGTGCAAATCTCATTTCAAGGTAAGTGGAAAAAAAAAATACTGAGCTATTAAATTTAATCTCTATCCAGAGCATTGTAATAAATAAAGAAGGAAGAAAATACCTAACTACCAAAGAACCATGAAAACATACTAGGTCTTGTAAGTTTGTGTTTGCCTGGACTCCAACCAATGCCTGGTTACACACTATAAATTTGCAGATGGTATTTCGGTTTGATTTCATTCAGTCCTCCAGAGTTACCTCTTCTCTAGGTGGAAGATGTGCGGAGGTGTTACTTTACTTCGCTATATGAGAAGGTCTTACACACACACTTGGATGAGGTCTCGCTATAAAAAGCAGTGATTATTTTGCCTTGTATGTATTGGTTAAGGGACAAGACCTATATAACAAGGTACTTTGCTGTTTCGTTGTTATGGAGCAATTGCTGGCATGTTACAATGTGTTATTATAGGAAGCCAAATTCTGATCTCATTTGTAAATATGCAACCTTTATAGAATATAAGAGGCTCAGATGAATGTAAATGAGAGCAGGAGTTTATGTCATTCTTTAGAAATGTGAAGCAAAGTACAACCATAGAAAACCAGGGGTGAAAGACTCCTCAACAGATCCTCAGTCGTCGGTGTGGATCAAGGTAGGACCATTTATGTCTGTATCATTCCTGTCAGCTGTTCATTTAAATTGTACTAGAAAATAATCCAGCATGGGAAACTCCACTCCTTCCCCAGACGATATACTCCAGTCCTTCACAGTTAGGTTTTCCTTATGTCAAACCTGAATCTTCCCTATTGCAATCTTAATCCAATTCCTTTTTGTCCTATCTACCATACAATATTGTGCTACTAATCTGATTTTTATTTTGCTAGGAATATTCTCCTGTGTTTTCTACCTGGAGGTGTTCACAGACGTGTTTTCCAACAGAACAATTGTAATTTAATTAAGGTGCTATGGGGCAACAAGAATAGAAACTATTACATTTACTAACAACAGTCATATCTCTTCTTATCTGTGTAAT
Source organism: Pygoscelis adeliae (assembly GCF_000699105.1). Taxonomy (NCBI): domain Eukaryota; kingdom Metazoa; phylum Chordata; class Aves; order Sphenisciformes; family Spheniscidae; genus Pygoscelis; species Pygoscelis adeliae. Next base: position 3,809,326 of record NW_008824031.1, read on the forward strand.
AGAAAAACAATTTAATTAAATGCCTCTGCTTAGTCAAGTGGGTTTGCAGTCTGAGTTTGCCATTTCTGTTAATGGAGCCAAATTTGTTTATTTTTGGGGATTCCAGAAATTCATGTAACCATTTTCCAAGAATGACTGTTGTCAGCAGAATGATAGTAATGTTGAATCATTTGTGCTGGGTTGTGACAAGGATTTCCATTCCTGAAGAAATAGCAATTGAGAGGCAGGAGTATGTGCAGTTACAAACCGTGGTGGGCATGTACGGTGTTGATGAACGTGAAGAGGACAGAGGAGCTTTTAAGAGAGCAGCCAGCCAACAGAGAGAAGGGGATTGTTCAAGGTAGGGCACCATGGACTTGGCAAAGGAGACAAAAACTTTGTCCCTGTAAAGGAAACTTTCTAAAAATGCCTCACTGTTGGCTCTACTCCACTGACATTAGTGAGGCTGGAAGACGTAGGAATAGCCTAAAGGATTAAAAGCATGAGTGGGAGTTCTCTGCTGTGCCATACTGGTGGAGGTGGAGAAGTGCTCGCAGCAGTGGGAAATCCTTAGCAAATATCCCTAGTGTAGACAGGGCCCCATGGAGCTGTTAGGAGTTAAATCTGCAGGAAATAAGAAGAGGGGGAGGGAGTGTGAGTGATGCAGTACAGACCGTTCCTAATAGGAGTAAAACTGCACATAGCCCAGAATACAATATACGGAATATAATTGAAAAAGATGTTTTGAATGAACAATAACCTTTAAATTCCTTAGCGTGTGTTCTCTGAGCTATAGAATCTTCTGATTGTTAAGGCAATTAGCTTTTAAAAATAGTTATTTTTTTAGATTTTAATTACATGCTGCATTTTGCCTTTGTTATTAGATGGGGTCAGTAAGGTTGCTGAAGTAATTATTGCGCTCTGCTTGGCGCTGGTTAAAGCATAACTGGAGTAACTGCATTCAATTCTGTATGAAAAAACGTGGACAAATTGAAGAATTTAGAGGAGTGGAAGAAAGATGGTAGGAAGTTTGGCATTCAGATCTAAGAGGAAAGGTTAAGATAACTTGGCACTGTTAGCCTAAAGGCAAAAGAAGCGTGTGGGGAACATAATAACGGGAGACATAAAGGAATGTTATAAAGAAGACAAGGATCAATTATTCTCATTAGTCAACAAGGATGGGACAAATAATAATTGGCTGAAGCAGCAAGGAAGTTTTAGGTTAAATATTAGGCAAAACTGTGGAAGAACTGTTCAGCAGTTGGACAAGCTGCCAAGAGCCATTGGACAATCACTGTCGCTGGAGTTATTCAAGACCAGACACCCATCTACAGGAACAGTTATAGAATAATTAAATCAATCCTGCCACAGGCAGAGGGGTGGGCAAGGGGTCCTTCTGGCCTCAGTGACCAAGATTTTGTTATGGATCTACTTTTTCAGGATTCACACCCACCCCCTATTTTGTAAACTATTGAGTTTGCTTCAGCCTCCGCTAAAATCAAGGGAGAGAGCAACAGTTTAAAGCTGTTCCTTGTAGGGTCAGAAAACATGTGAGATATAAAACTATCCCCTGATCTGTGGCCATGCGTTTCTTTTTACAGCGTCTTAGAATCAGACTTCCACTCCTCTGGGTGTCTCTGCTTTGTCCCTTTGAAAATATGAGCTCTGGGAGTATAAAGTAGTAACCAAAACAGAGTAGAACGGCTTTAGACTTACTCATTGCTATTCACTACTTTATGGCAGCTTTGAGAAGTCGAATTGTAAATAACCTCTGCGTTTTATTGACAATATGCTCCTCATCTTCCCTACTACTTATATGGAAGAAACTGATCACGCTGAGTGCAAACTCTGCCTTCCTGGTGTCAGCAGACCTCTTCCCATGGATTCCTTGAGATGCTGAAAACAGAGCAAACCAGGAGTAACTCTACAAAAAGTTGGTACACAACGGTTAACAGACAGATTTGGCCCAAAGATTAGCCTGGACAGGTTCTCCTTCCAGCTGCATGGTGAATGTCAATGATGGCTCCAAATATCGGTCACTGCGTTTGCAAATGGAGCAGATAATTTTTAGAGGTACATGGCGCTGTTTTCGGTGCATCCAAGATTAGAATCTGGCTGCCTGATAGACAAAAATGAGACGGCTTACGTGCGCTCTGAGAGGCACTGCAAAGGTGATATAAAGGGCAGTGAGCTAATTTGTATTGCTAATAGTGGTCTTAAAGTGGCAATTACATATGCAATTATAAACCATGATCCCAGCCTGTTTATTTTTCCCCTCTAGTGCTAATGAAAAACAAAGTAGTCTTAGTGTTTTGTGAGATCCCGAATGCAATGCAAGCAGTCATTCGGCTGGCTAACTGAAAGGCAGAGGCACAGTACGACATTGCTTGGGTTAAAAAGAAAAAAGCAAAAAAGGAGTGCAAAGATTTTAAATCCCCAGAATAATGGCAAGGTCACCCAAATCCTTATATTTGCTAAGCCTCAAAACACTGAGCAACCCCTAGTGTCTGGAATGTCCTGTCCGGCCATGCTCTGCCCACTTCTAGCCAGTAATATTATCTCAGAGGTACAGGAGTATGTCTGCCATGGAGATTACCTATCTTTGCTGAATCAAGAGACTAGAAAACAGTCACAGAGGAGGAGGTGCCATTGCAATGTGATGTGCGACCCCATGCGCAAACTAAACAACCCCGTGACCATAACCGTGAGATGCCTTCACTAAGCTCCATTGCTCTTTTTTTCTCCCCACTCCTGTTTCTCTTGACAGAAAGTGAAAGGTGCTGGGATGCTTTGAGGGGGGTGGTGTGGGAAGGCTCCCTGTGACTTGGGAGCCCTGGGAAGGCTGAGCTGGGAAAAGTCTCCCCTGGGGGGCCTGCAGCGAGTCTGTGTGCTGGCTGATTACTTCCAGCCAGAGGGCAAGAAGGGCCCATGGGCACTCACCTTGCTCCCCATCATGGCCCTTGTATGCCCAGGGGCTCCGTGAGGAACCACGGCCATCTCATCTCCAGGCTTCACTCTTCCCTCACTCTGAGGATGCTCAGATCATCTTCTGCAAAGCGCAGAAAGAGAAAGGGGAGATGTTTTACGCAGGCCCACTTTTCTGCTCTTGTGGAGTCGAAAGAGGCCATTTCATAGCATTAACTCTATTTCTTTTCTAAAAGCAGACTGTACTTTTGATGAATAACTAATATTTAACATCCATTAAAAACAAGCAAACAATGGTCTTCAAATGTAGTTATCCTTGGCAAATATTATTGCTACGTATATGTCTAATAGGTCATGCAGCTAAGCCGGGGGGCAATGAACCTTTCCTTCTGTAATGTCTATTAATGAGTCTACGTGCAAAACTTCATCCAATGGTTTTTGGAACTATAAACCCTTCCTTTCTTGGCTTAGTTCTTCAGGCTTTGCTAGCTCATTTTTTTTTGCTGCCGTCTCATCCTGGACTAATTCACATGTGAATGTGAGAGGGAAGAGTACCTTCACCACCCCTTCAGTGCTGAATTGAAGCAGCCTGGAGGGCCAAAAGCCCAGGCATTTCTACCTGCAGAAGTGGCTGGTGTATTAGTGTGGAGGGCAACACACTAGTACTTAATAACTCAAAGCTGCTTGATGTGGCTGTGTTTTTTCTGCTTGTGGGTCTCCTTGCCTGCTAGCACCACTTTGTAACCCTGGACACCCTCAAGACCCAACCCCCTCGCTTTTAATTCACTGGGGAACTTGTGACATAACAGCATTAAGACTCTGCCCGCTCTGGCTTTTTCTGTCATGGGGGTGTTTTAAACAAGATTCCTGCTACAAAGTTGAAAGAGTAGAGGAAGAAAATCCGGCATGACTTTGGGGTAGTGCAAACGAGTCATAGGAAACTCACTCTAGAGATATCTCCAGAGACTAGTCAAGACAAAAGTTACAGCACAAGCATTTGGAAGGGGGCCACTGCAAACAATTTGTCCTCATTCCAGTTGAGCAACTGTAAGCAGGGACATTTTCAACACAGGCCATTTAGGGACAGAAGGAAAGATTGGATGGCACTAAAAGAAACTACACAAATACATGGTGATAGGATGACTCGGCCACCCGCCACACATACTCTGCTGCTCCGTTGTTCTTTCTCCTATCATCCCGACATCTGAAAAGGTCCCACCCCGGCACAGCGGCACTGCACAGTGGAGACCGGCATGAATTAACTCCAGGTGACAAAATCACCTTCCTCGGCTGGCCTCCGTTTGGTGGGGAAGGAGGGCAGGGGTCGTATGAGTGGCAGGAGCTGAGGACAACAGGGTAAAAAAGGATTTTGCTTGTCAAAGTGAGCAATATAGCAAACATAGGGAGAAAAGATGCTTTGGTCTGCTGTGGAGTATTTTGCTCTGTGAGTCTTGGGTTTAAAGGGCTGCAGTCATCCTGCTTTTTGAGGAAATGCTTGGATATAGTTATTCCAATTTCTTTAATCCTTCTCTTCCCCCTAAATTACAAGCTGTTCTTGCTCTGCTATTTTCCCCAGCATACCAAAGGCACCATACCTTTCCGTGGAAAGTTTCTGCTGCCCTCTCTGATTTTGTATTCATGCTGCATAAATAAGAACAAGACCTCCCTCCAGCACCTTGGCATGGGGTGGAGAGTTGGATGGGAGGACGGTGCATGATAGAAATGTTATGTAAGCAAGGTCTGAGTGTCTGCAGCCCCAGCTCTAGACAGCCGTTGTCCACAGATATTTTAAAACTGCTTTTTTTTCCCCCCTTCTGAGCACCACATCACAATACAGTTTCATTCAGTGAAGAGCTGGCATTCGGGGGCTGGATGGCTTAGCTGGCCCATTTTGGGATGGGGCGCCTTTCATCTGTAGGTCACTGCTTTGAATTCTGCCCACATTGTTGGCAGCCGGGAGCCCTTCTCTTCTGATGGCAGCGCAGCAGCATATGCAGAATTGCTAGGAAGTCTCCGATCCTAGACACCATGTCTAGATCATAAAAGCTACCGTAACAATCGAGTCTAAATGGCACCCTTCTTGGCAGCTGAAGCTGAGGCCGAGCAATAAAAGGGCTATGGAGAATGGACTACTGTCTAGCATCTATAAGCTAATAGTGAGGAACACTGGTGAGGGAGTGTGAGAAAGTATGCACGGCCCATGAAGGCTCTTTTGGGTGAAGAAAGAGGATTTCAGTCTCCTAGGCTGAAAGGCCAACACCTTTCAATAGCAGAAGAATCATTTACAAATGTGAGAACAAAACCATTGTTAGTCCTCGTGCCTTTAACAATGCCGCTTCCTGTTGGCATCTTCTGCTTACTAATAGCACAGTCCCACGATTTGTATCTTCACAGTGCTGCACGAGCACTAACTAATTAATCCTGTCTCACCCCTCTGAGGCAAGTAGTTTTTTATTTTTCATGGTCTGTAGTGGAGATATCTTCCTTAAAACTGTTGCAGGTATGTTTATAAAGGCTTCATAATACTGACTACGCAGCATATGCTAACCTTAGGTTTTCTGTATTTGATACAGCTATTCCATTTCAGGTAGGCTACACCCAGTTATATGTTTTGCTAAACTGAGGTCTTAATTAAAATAAATAAGAACTAATTCTTGGAAAAAAAAAACTCAGAGCAGGGCAGGGTTTCAGTATAATGATACGAAACAAACAAACAGCCCCTCCTTTCTGCCCCCCAAACAAATCAACTCCCCTTCATTGGAATAATCTCTGGCTGTCTGACCTTATTTATTCAGATGCTGACTGAATCATCATCTGAGCAAGTATTCCCTCCTACACCTGCAGTACTCAGGGTTATAGTTCTCCTTGGTTTTCTGCGGCAATAAGAGCTCAGTGTTACTTGGAGCCGTCTCCATCTGGCAGGCCATGAAGTCCACAAAAGCACAGAGGTCTTTCTGTAAAAATGGAGACAGCCCAGATTGCTTTCTCTTTACACAACATCTCAAGAGGACTCCGGACTTCTCTCTTTTACAGTTATAGTCA